>NC_141996.1:997500-1142500 GCF_049901715.1 Pseudonaja textilis | reverse complement strand
CTTCCCAGGGACCACAAGTCCACGCTGCCTTCCAGATGTGCCAGTGAACCCCTCCCAGGCAGCGAGGCTGCAGAGAACACCTGGAGGAGTTCACTTAGTGCCCACACAATTCGCTTAATAGCCACACCAAAAAAAAAAAAGATTGTAAAATCGAGCAGGACTCCATGAAGCAATAAATCGAGGACTGTCAGCCGATTTAAGCTCTGGGGACTTCAATTCCCAGAATTCCCCAGGATGGGAAAACGCGGACATGTAACGATAACATCCAGGTAATCCTTGATGTACAACAGTTCATTGAATGGCCGTTCGAAGTTATGGCAGCGCAGCAAAAAGGAACTTCTTTTTCACACTTACGACCGTTTGCAGGACGGAGCCAATGCCGCTCTGAGCCCTGGTCATGTGATTCAACATTCAGAGGCTTGGCAACTGACATGGACTTATGACAGTTGCAATGTTCTGGGGGGTCATGTCATCCCCTTTAGTGACCTTCGGACCAGCCAAGTCAACAGGGAAGCCAGATTCGCTTAATGACCGTGTTCCCCACTTAACAACTGCCAGGATTCATTTAACAGCCGAGGCAAAAAAAGGTTGTAAAATAGAGCGAAATTCACATAACAACCATCTAGGAACAGAAATCTTGGACTTGATTGCGGCCGTACGTCGAGGACTATTTGTAGGCTTCCGGTCTGTTTCCTGAGCTGGCCTACCTCGACGGGCTGCCCAAATTAAACCCAGTTGGGTCTCGAGATGCAACATGCTCCCCTGCCTCCTATGTCGGGGGTAGATGCCTCTTGTAGGGCAAGGGGTTTCCAAACGTGGCCCCTTTAAGACTTGTGGTCTGGCCGGGGAATTCTGGGAGTTGAAGTTCACACGTCTTAAAGTGGCCACGGTTGGCTGAGGAATTCTGGGACTTGAAGTCCACAAATCTTAAAGCGGCCAAGGTTGGAGACCCCTGACTCAGATGACCCTTCTGCTCTTTTCCAACTCTATCATTCATGGCTGGCTGGGGGATTCTGGGAGTTGAAGTCCACAAGTCTTACAGTGGCCAAGGTTGGAGACCCCTGACTTAGATGACCCTTCTGGTCTCTTCCAACTCTATCATTCCTGGCTGGCTGAGGAATTCTGGGACTTGAAGTCCACACGTCTTAAAGTGGCCACGGTTGGCTGAGGAATTCTGGGACTTGAAGTCCACAAATCTTAAAGCGGCCAAGGTTGGATACCCCTTGCCTTAGAGGGTTATTGGTTTGGGAAGGGGGGGGAAGAAAAGAGAATACAGCTAATCCTTGCTTAATGACCAGAACTGGGAACGACAACACAAACATTAAGCAAAGTGGATGCTAAGTGAAACTACGATTGTTCTCACTATCTGACAACCTACAAATGTCAACAGTGCAAGGACATTTTCACCACCGTCATAGCTGCAAACAGTTGCTAAATGGGCCTAATGTATTAAGCATAGGGTTCCTGGCAAGATAGAAATCTAACCCACATAGAATTCTGGGAGTTGAAGTCCACCCATCTTAAAGCATGGTGGCTGTGGAATTCTGGGAGTTGAAGTCCAGCAACCTTAGAGCATGCCGGTTGGGGAATTCTGGGAGTTGAAGTCCACCCATCTTAAAGCATGCCGGTTGGGGAATTCTGGGAGTTGAAGTCCAGCAACCTTAAAGCATGCCAGTTGAGGAATTCTGGGAGTTGAAGTCCACCCATCTTAAAGCATGCCAGCTGGGGAATTCTGGGAGTTGAAGTCCAGCAACCTTAGAGCACGCCGGTTGGGGAATTCTGGGAGTTGAAGTCCAGCAACCTTAAAGCATGCCGGTTGGGGAATTCTGGGAGTTGAAGTCCAGCAACCTTAAAGCTGCCACGTTTGAGAAGCACTAAATTAGATATTTCCCAATGTGATGACCACAATCCATCTTTCAAGAGAAAACCCGAAGCATGACATCTGTCACAGAGACCCATCAAAGGCCCATGAGCTGCCAGGATGTGATTCACGCGCCCGTTACAGGAGGCCCAACCGGCTGACCTTGAACCACCAGCGAAAGGAGAGACCTCTGGCACAGAGGCCCAAACGGGAGTTCCCAGCATGCGGTCACTTCTGCATCCTCTACAAATGTGAGAAATCAGCAAAGATGCAGAGCCCCACCCTGGGTTACCCAGGGGCCACCCATTTTCAGACAACTCCATCCCTGCATTCCCTGTATCGTCCGCGCTCTTTGGTTTTCACCTTTTAATTTTCTTTATTCATTTTAATGCTTTTTCTAATTGTGCTTTTATGCTATTGCAAGCTGCCCGGAAACACTTGACAGGGCACTCAAGACGCATCAGCCATCAACAAGCACAGAGGGATAAGTAACGTCTACGCATCGTTCAAAAAAGAGGGGCAAAGAGCTGAAAACAAGACCAAACTACCCCCCGCCCGTGTCAGCAATCATCACTAAACAGAGATTAACCCCAAGATTAGCACTAGGCCAACAACCAAGGTATAAACCGACATCCCAATCAAGGAATTGGCAACTCAGACAAACAATAAACAGTAGTCTAATCCAGAGGTCTCCAAACTTGGCAACTTTAAGACTTGTTGAGAGTTCAACTCCCAGAATTCTCCAGCCAGCTATGAAGTTCACAAGTCTTAAAAGTTGCCAAGTTTGGAGAACCTCTGGTCTAATCAAAGAACCCCCAAGAACTGATGGTGAAGGAAGGCACTGTGTATAAGCAGAGGGCAACGCACACACATGCCCCACCTTTCGAGCACCAAGGACGTTCCCTTGTTGGGTCAGGAAACGTCTGCAAGAAAACCACCCAGCTCAAAAAGCACCAAAAAGACCCCATAGATGTTCTCCTCCTCTTCCTCCGCTCCACAACCCTTTCCCTTCTAACGCCGATGATGCTACCTAGTTGGGTCACGAAATGTCTGCAAGAAAACAACCCGGCTCAGAGAGCACCAAAGGTCCCATAGGTCTGTGGAGCTTCTCTCTCAGCCATCCAGGTCTTGGTTCTCCCAAAAGTGCGACAACTCAAGCGACAACCGGACTTCCTTATTTATTTATTTTTTCTTTTGAAGGCGTTTTGCTTCTCCTCCCAGAAGCTTCTTCAGCTCTGACTTGGATGGTGGGGCAGGGAAGGACTGATATTCCTTGCAGACAGAACTGGTCCTTTGCATGCTTTGAGAGGGTCACTGAGGCCACTTGGAGGTTTATCTGTGTCCTCAGGGTCACCTGAGTGGTGCAAATGGTTCCTGGAGTCTGCCATTTTTCCCCCCCTCTGAGAATCCATTCCTACTCCCCCACCCCATTCCAAGGGTCTTCATCCCAAATTGTGTAGCTAAAAGTCTGTAGAGATTCTCAGCCCTCCAGGTCATAGTTGTCCCGAAGGTGGTTTTTTTCCAAGGGGCAATTAGACATTCTGGTTTTTCTTTGAAGACGCTTCGCTTCTCCTCCAAGGAGCTTCTTCAAAGAAGAACCAGAACGTCCAGGTGCCTCTTGAAAAAAAATCAGCTTTGGGAGAAAGACTCAACAGTTGTCCTAGTCGTTATCTTCCTCCTCCTCCTCCTCTCCTTAAACCCCACTCAGAAGGGTGGGGAACACTGATGACACTACCTAGTTGGGTCATGAAATGTCTGTAAGAAAACCACACAGCTCAGAAAGCACCAAAGACACCATAGTAGTTGTCCTCCTCCTCCTCTCCATAAGCCCCACTCCCTTCTAACACTGATGATGCTACCTAGCTGGGTCACGAAACGTCTGTGAGGAAACCACCCAGCTCAGAGAGCACCCAGGAGCCCATAAAGAATGAATCGCTCTCTTTAAAAGTGTTGCATGATTTTTCTTTCCAAGAGAGGAAACTGAGGCTCAGAAGAGGAAGGGGAATCTAGCCATCCCATCAAGGACAAATCCACCGATATACTCAATAGAAGAGAATATTTGTAACTCAAGGTTGAATTGTGGGGTCCCTGGTGCTCTCTGAGCTGGGTTGTTTTCCTGCAAACGTCTCATTATCCAACTAGGGAATATCATCAGTGCTTGGAGGGAATGGGTTTATGGGGGGTGGGGAGGAGGAGACTGGGGGCTGCTTGAGCTGGGTGGTTTTCTTGCAGACATTTCCATCAAAGGATCCTCCCAAATCCCTTGTGTCTTCTGGACACAACACTTCTCCTGACCACTTAAGCCAGCACCTAATTCCTTTTCCTATCGACGGCATCCTTCCTCCGCACACAGTTTCGCTCTCAGATTGAAACACCGCTTAGAAAAAGCCAGGAAATGGATCAATCTGGACTAACATTAAGTGTTGTACGTGATGATTCTCGATTCTTAATGAATGTACCTTTTCTTTCTGTATGCTGAGAGTATTTGCACCAAAGACAAATTCCTTGTGTGTGTCCAAATCACACTTGGCCAATAAAAGAATTCTATTGCTTTCCCCTTTATTTCTTAAACGAAGCCATAAACCCCGAAGCTTTCTGCTAAAACAGTTTGCAGGCGCAAAGATTAGCCTCCGGGGAGGGTCATGGATAAAGTATTTACAAACCAGCCAGTTTTAGAAGCCTTGAAGACAACCAAGGGGCTTTCTTTTCTGTTTTGTTTTTTTTGCACAAAGTAGTTTCAGGGGTTGAAGGAAGTGAAAGGTGTCAACAGATGCTCTCCAGCCAGGCAAGACGTCTAAAGCGAAACAAAACCTCTCTGCAAACGGACCTTGGGGAGAAAAAAAACTCACCCTGGGGCAGGAATCCACTGACAAAGTTCAGAAGCATCTAAAGTTACCAAGTGGAGGAGGTTGTGTGGGCCAAACTAAAAGGCTACTGCGGATTTTATCTGCAGGTGAGATACAGGAGGACTATCCCACGGAAGGGAACTCAGAGTTGAAATTCTTTCCTTGCAGTTGTTTCGGTACCCAACTAGGCAACATCCTCAGTGTTGGAAGGGAGTGGGATTGTGGAGGAGGAGGAGGAGGAGGAGGAGGAAGAGGGAGGAGGACGAGGAGGAGGAGGAGGGAGGAGGGAGGAGGAGGAGGAGGAGGAGGAGAAAGATGATGACTGTAGGGTCCCTGGTGCTCTCTTGACCAAACTAGGGAACATCCTCGGTGTTGGAAGGGAGTGAGGTAAACGGAGTAAATCCCACTCTTTTCTGATGATATAACCTAGTCGGATAATGAAACATCTGCAAGAAACAACCAAGCTCAGAAAGCACCAAGTACTTCACAAATGCCTCCTCCTCCTCCTCCTCCTCCTCCACCTCCTCCTCCTCCTCTCAAGGCTCTCCCTTCTAGCACTGATGATGTTACCTAGTTTAGTCATGAAACGTCTGCAAGAAAACAGCCAGACTCAAGAGAGCACCAAACATCCACAATCCCGCTCCTACTCTTCCTCTTCCTCTTCCTCCTCTATTCTACAAACCCCCCTCCCTTCTATCATGGATGATGTTCCCTAGTTGGGTCATGAAACGTCTGCCAGAAAACAGAGAGCAGAAAGGACCCCACAGTCCTCCTCCTCCCTTCTCTTCCTCCCTTCTTCTTCTCCTCTACTCTGAACACCGCCCCCTCCCTTCTAGCACTGATGATGTTCCCTAGTTGGGCCATGAAACGTCCGCCAGAAAACCACCCAGCTCAGAGGGCACCACACGGGAGAAGGCTCCACCAGGCAATCCAGAAGCTAATTCAGACATTCCTTGAAAAGACCAAACCTCCCCCAAATCCAACCCAAAGGCCTTCTCCACCAAAGTGGGAGTAAACCCAGCTTTAAATATGACCAGAAGTTGTGAAGTCCCACAAACGCTACTTAGGGCTTTGGGCCAAAATAAACCAACCGCCCTTCCCATTTTTGCCTCTTTTCAGGGTCTTGTTGCACCTGAATTAATAGAGGCCAGCCCCCTGAACCCAAAGGACTCGATGTCCCTCTCCTTGAAGCCATGGAGGGGAACCCAAATAAACTACAGCGTTTATCGAGCATGGTCCCTTTAAGACGTGGGGACTTCAACTCCCAGAATTCCCCAGCCAGCTGGGAGTTGGGAGTCCCCCGCTCTTAAAGTGGCCATGAACGCTGCATTACCGAATCAATTCCCAACCAAAGAGGAGGGGGAAAAAAGGAAAAATTCGAGCCACCAAACCTCTCCATTTTGGCCTGTCCAAGCCGCCGGTTCTCAAGACTTCAGCTGTGTGCGTGTGTGTGTCCTGCTTTCTCAAGACTTCTGAATAATCATGCAAGTCCTTTGACCTCCGATCACGGAAAACCACAGAAAAGGAACTGAAAAAAGTCAGAAACACCCAGAAATCCTTTGCAAAAAAAAAAAAGAAAGAAAGAAACTCGAGTGTTTCGTCGTTGGAGAGAAAGTCGGAGGCTCTGCAAACATCCCTCACAGCCCCTAAAATCGCGGGAAGCCTCGGCCCATCCGTTTAAATCAGAATTAAAGGAATTAAAAGAGATTCCTTTTTTTTTTCCCCCTTAGAAGGTTATTAAAGTCGAATATTTCTTTCCTTTCTGATCAAATCTGATCTGATCTGAAAACCAGCCATCTCTCTCTCTCTTTCGCCAAGGGAGAAGAAAATACAGCCAGTCCTCAACGTACAACAGTCCATTTGGTGACCGTTCCAAGCTACCAGGGCACTGAATAAAGTGACTTAGGATCATATTTACAGATTACAGATGAACAGAGCTGGAAGGGACCCTGTAGGTCATCTAGTCTAACCCCTCCCCACCGCCCAAACAGGAGGCCCTACCCCATTTCTGACAGAGGGCAGTCCGGTCTCTTCTTGAAAGCCTCCCAGGGATGATGAAGCTCCCACAACTTAACAGATAACCAGAGTTGGAAGGGACCTTGTAAGTCATCTAGTCCAACCCCCTGCCCAAACGGGAGACCCTACATCATTTCTGACAACTTCTGAAAGCAACTTCTGTTCCACTGAATATAGAATAGCAGTGTTGGACGGGACCTTGGAGGTCATCTAGTCCAACCCCTTGCCCAAGCAGGGGACCCTACACCGTTTCTGACAGGTGGCAGTCCAGTCTCTTCTGGAAATATTTCACGGTTACGGCCGTCGCAGCATTCCCCCATGGTCACGTGGTCAAAATTTGGACGCTTGGCAACTGACTCGTATTTACGACGGCTGCAGTCACCGTGGCAAGAAAAGTAGTACAATGAGGCCAAGCTCACGTCACAAATGTTTCATTTAGCAACCGAAATGTTAGACTCAATTGCGGTCATAACTCCAGGACTATCTGTACAGGGGGGTCCTTGGAGTACAGCTATTAGTTTAGTGTCTATTCAAAGTTGTAACTGCACTGGAAAAAGTGATTTTAGAGCGGTCCTCGCACTTACAACCGCTGCAGTATCCCCATGGTTACAGGATCAAAATTTGGATGCTTGACTCGTATTTATGACGGTCGCGGTAATCCTGAGGTTCAATGCAATTCTCCTTTTGGGACTTTATGACATGCAAAGCAGACAGTGCAATCCAGATCTGCTTAATGACCGGGTGACTAACTTAACTGCAGGGAGGAACGGAGAAGGGAGCAACAGGGGTTATGGGAGAGGAAAAGGCCCTGATCCCTTTCATTGGCTGCAGTGATTCACTTAACAACTGGGGAAAGCCAGGTCGTAAAATGGGGCCAAACCTCACTGAACCCCTTGTCTCGCTTAGTAACAGAAATATTGTGCGAAACTGCAGTCGTAATTCAAGGATTTCCCATCCAATGAAAATAAAAGACTTTATTTCAAAGAAGGAACACGTGCAGGATGAACAGAAGAGGGGAAAAAAAATGACATCAGGCCTCAAATTCGGAATCTTTTTAGCATGATAAAGTAACTAATTAAAGATTGCAGCTAATTACATTTTGCATTTACTACCGTGGTCCTCAACTTATGGCCTGGGGTTTAGCAAAGTGTTTGAAGTTACAAAGGCGGTGAAAAAAGTGACTCGGAAGTGGTCCTCACACTTACGACGGTCACAGCGTCGCGGTGATGTGATCCAAACTTGGGCGACTGGCAAACATTTACCAAGACTGCAGCATTCTGGGTGAGGTAATCCTCCCAGCTTCTACTAAGCAAAGTCACTGGGGGGGGAGGCCGGATTCGTTTAACGACGTTTGATTCACTTAACGGCCATGTGATTCGCTTAAGAACCACAGCAAGTCTCTTAATGACCGTGGCAAAAAAGACATTCAAGTCAGACTCGTTTAACAACGGCCTCGCTTAGCACTGGAAGTTCTGGCTCCCCCCTTACGGTCGTACATCAAGGACTTCCTGCCCAAGCTGTTTCTATAGCAATAAAGTTATCCCGTTTTTTAAAAAGTTTCGTTTTTCTTCGAGCATAAAATCCGGAAGCGATTTCCCCACGGAAGCCAAACCGTTGCCTTAACCGCCTCAATCCAATTCATATATTTTTTTTCCCCCCATCGATTTCTCCGTTGGGAGAAATAATACATTTTTCTCTTTACGCTTATTGGATTTTCTACATCCCCAAATGCCTGTAATGTCAAAGATCTGCATTATCTCTCACGCTCTTTTGTCCCGACAGCCATAAAGGGAAAAACTTCTTCGTCTCAATTTTATATTGGCTTCAAAAAATATTCACGCCGAGGATTAACCACAAAGGCAGGAATTCCGGTTGAACCAGGTTAATGATCTCAGCTTGATTCAGGGAGATATTTTGGGTGGGGGGGGGGAAAGGAATGGGAAGAAAGAGAGACCTTCACCCAACTCCCCTTCACTTCAATGGGGCACGATTGGTACCTTCCCAGCTGAATGTCCACCATTAAGCAAATCCTTTCTCCTTCTAACACTGATGGTGTTATGTAGTTGAGTGATGAAATGTCTGCAAGAAAACAGGCAGGTTCACGGGACACGAAGAGTCCTCCTCCACCTCTTTCTCCTTCTCTTTCTTCTTCCCTTTCTCCAACTCTTTCTCCTCTTCCTCTTCCTCCTCCTCCTCCTCTCTGTAATCCCAACTCCCGTCTACCACTGATGGTATTACCTAGTTGGGTAATGAAATGTCTGTGCCGTTGTAACTGCAGTCACTAAATGAATGGTTGTAAATTGAGGACTCCCTGTTCCTGAAGAGCTGTTCTGCTCGCTTCAAGCCTTTCGCAAACTTCCTCCAAGCCCCTTTTCCCAAATATAATTGCTAAAAAAAACCCCAACTATTGTAAAACCAGCTCGATACCCGTGCTTTGCTACGAGAATATGTGGTCAGGCTTAGTTTTTGGGGAGGAAAATAAGGGGGGAGGGGGGATTCTGCTTCTGCCTACCAGCATCCATCGGTATTCATCTGGCTAGCGTCCTGTCAGTGTGTGAGAGTTGAGGGCTGTTTGGAAACTGAAACAGTATTTGCTGGGTGAGCAAGAAGGAGACAGCAAGGAGCCTGGGTGTGGCTTAGCTCAACTGTTCTGTACTAAAGCTGCTTGGTGCTCTGAAAGTGAAACTCCTCTGCTTGTGTTTTGCATTTGGAAGGGAATTCTTTCCAGGTGGGGAGGGAGAGTGGAACTCCTTAGCATCAGAGCATGTTGTTAATAATAATAATAATAATAATAATAATAATAATCATAATCATAATCATAATCATAATCATAATGGAAATGCTCTAAATGCTCTGATGGTCATTTGGAAAAATCCTTTCTTAGTGAGCACCTAGAAGCCGAAAGGAACCTATGGGCCGAATTTCAAGTTTGTAGGCTTTACGGTTCTGGAGATTTTGTGATGATGCGTGAGGGGTATTTCTCTTTGATATATATGGATGGATGAAAAATGGAAGGTTGACATGCTGATATTGATATATATAATAATGTTAATCATGTAAGCCTGATTAACATGGTAACTTTCACTTGTATTCATTTTTATTTTATTTTATTTTAGGTGCCAAATGTCAACTTTGTAGGCTTTACAGTTCTGGAGATTTTGTGATGATGCGTGAGGGGTAATTTCGCTTTTAGATAGATAGATTTAAACCAACCCAGCCCCTAAAAGCTTAACCTTGGCCTGTTTTAAATGCCCTTCGAAGAAGAGAAATTGAGGGAAATAAAATAGCTCCAGATAAAAGTGTTTCTGCAATGCCAAGGACATCATAACAACAGTTGTGTTGGTTTTCACTATCCGATTTTACACGAACATTCCTTATTCTGTATCTCTGCTTTTAAGCGCTTATCGCATATTTGCAGATTCTCAGCTCTTCTCTTTACAGGTGGCAAAAGTTTTCTTTCACTATTTTGCAAATCGTTGCAAGGTCTGACACACTCGCACAAAAAGAATGCTGCAATAAGTGGAAAGGACCAGGTGTAAGTCACGTCCCCCCCACCCCAGTCCGGTTGTAACTTCAAACGGTCACTAAGCAAAATTTGATAAGTTGGTTTAGATTGATTTATATTCTTTGAGCATCCAACATGGTCAACCCACCCACCCACCCACCCAGGTGCAGATGCTTCCCCCACCTGTTGTTTCTCGGTTGTTATTGTACTTCTGCAAATTGCTGTGCATACACACCTCCCTCGTGGGAGCAGGCGGCGCAGCTGTGGCGGCCCTCAAGGTTGTGACTGGATGACTGGCTGGCACTAGCTCACCATGCACCCTGGGTTTACACTGGGGGAGGCGGGGAGGAATATCCAGCTCAAATGCAGGATTTAATTTCAGGTATTCGCACATAAATACCATGGTGGAACCGCGTAGCAGGAAGCCAGCTCAGACACAAGACCAAAGAAACCAAAGCAGCCTGCTCAGAGACGGAATCCAGTGCTAGGAGGCTGTTATAAGAAGACCCTCGAGCATTGGGGGTTAGGGGGCAAGCCTGGCATTGACAGGGTCGAACTGTGGGGGTCTTTGGTGCTCTTTGAACTTGGGGGGTTTTCTTGCAGTGACCCAACTAGGGAACATCATCAGTGCTAGGAGGGAGGGGGGTTTGCACAGAGGAAGAGGAGCGGGAGGAAGAGGAGAAGGGAGGAGGAAGACTGTGGGGTCCTCGGTGTCCTCTGAGCTGGGTAGTTTTCTGGCAGACATTTCATGACCCAACTAGGGAACATCATCAGTGCTAGAAGGGAGAAAGGTTTGCAAGAGAGAAGGTGGAGGAGGAGGAGGAAGAAGAAGAAGAGGAAGAGGAGGAAGCCTGTGGGGTCCTTGGGGCTCTCTGAGCTGGGTGGTTTTCTTGCAGATATTTCATGACCCAACTAGGGAACATCATCAGTGCTAGGAGGGGGAACGGTTTGCAAGAGAAAAGGCGGAGGAGGAGGAGGAAGAAGAGGAAGAGGAAGAGGAAGAGGAGGAAGCCTGTGGGGTCCTTGGTGCTCTCTGAGCTGGGTAGTTTTCTGGCAGACGTTTCAGGACCCAACTAGGTTACATCATCAGTTCTAGAAGGGAGTGAGGTTGTTCCCCATTTATATTCAGTCGCTTGCCTGGACGGTGGGAATATGGTCTTCTCCTGGCAGCTCCTGGATTGGGCTGGGCCAGGACAGACCCTCTCCAGCCTCCAAGGCCCAGATAAGCAGGGCATCCGGAGCTGAGCGGAGCAAGGACCCCCCAGACCCCCAGCAGGACCCCCAGACAAACCACCCAGCCGAAAGCCAACCCAATGGGGTCGTGGAGACTTGAGAGGGGGGGCAGCCCATCGCCAGAGGGGCCCCCTCAGCTCCAGGTGGCTCAGGCCCCCCCTTCCCCCCCTCCTGGCCCCTCCTGGGGACTGCCCCTTCCATCCTCCTCAGCCTGGCCGCCTCCCCCACCCGCAGGAAAAGGGTACGGGAAGCGTTACCTGGAAGGCGGGGGCGGCTTCCTGAACTGGCCTGCCCGACGAGGCCACTTTGGCGATTCAACCAGGCAGGCTGGCATTTGTCCCCCCGTCCTCCCCTCCGTTCCCCCCGCAGTGAGGAGAGGTCAGCCACGGAGCAAGGCCGCCGGAGGAGAAGGAGGCTCTGTTCACCCGGCCCTCCTCTCCTGGCAGGCGGAACAGGCCTCCCATTCTTCCGGCTTCATAAAAGGAGACGCCAATAGCCCCCAGCCCCCACTTCATTTTAAGAGAAAAGGAGAAAACTCCCAAACTCGGCCGGAGGGGACTTTGGTCCCCTGCCCTTCCCCAGGGGCCTGGAGAGAGAAAAATCTGCTTCCATCAGCCAAAGCCTTCCAAGGGCCCCGGGTGGCCCTCCCCCACCCACCCCAGGGACCCCCAAGGGGAATAGAGGGAGGGGCGACCCCAGCCTGGCCTCCCTTCCTGCTCTCTCACCTGGCCCAGAAGGGAGAAGAAGAGGGGGAGGGGTCTTCTGAAGCACCTGGGCCCTTTTAAGCCTGGTGGACTTCAACTCCCAGAATCCCCGGCCAGCTTTGCTTCATCGTCTCTTGGGATCCCTTCCTCAGCAATCTCTCCATCTGAATTCAGTTCTCTTCAATTCTGGGAGTTGGTCTTCCAACTTTGCTAGCGGAGGAATTCTGGGAGTTGAAGTCCTCCAGGCTTAAAGGGGCCAAGGTGGGAGACCCCTGACTTAGATGACCCTTCTGGTCCCTTCCAACTCGATCATTCATGGCTGGCTGAGGAATTCTGGGAGTTGAAGTCCTCCAGGCTTAAAGGGGCCAAGGTGGGAGACCCCTGACTTAGATGACCCTTCCGGTCCCTTCCAACTCTATCATTCATGGCTGGCTGAGGAATTCTGGGAGTTGAAGTCCTCCAGGCTTAAAGGGGCCCAGGTGGGAGACCCCTGACTTAGATGACCCTTCCGGTCCCTTCCAACTCTATCATTCATGGCTGGCTGGGGAATTCTGGGGGTTGAAGTCCTCCAGGCTTCAAGGGGCCAAGGTGGGAGACCCTTGACTTAGATGACCCTTCTGGTCCCTTCCAACTCTATCATTCATGGCTGGCTGAGGAATTCTGGGAGTTGAAGTCCTCCAGGCTTCAAGGGGCCAAGGTGGGAGACCCCTGACTTAGATGACCCTTCCGGTCCCTTCCAACTCTATCACTCATGGCTGGCTGAGGAATTCTGGGAGTTGAAGTCCTCCAGGCTTAAAGGGCCCAGGTGGGAGACCCTGACTTAGATGACCCTTCCGGTCCCTTCCAACTCTATCATTCATGGCTGGCTGGGGAATTCTGGGGTTGAAGTCCTCCAGGCTTCAAGGGGCCAAGGTGGGAGACCCCTGACTTAGATGACCCTTCCGGTCCCTTCCAACTCTATCATTCATGGCTGGCTGAGGAATTCTGGGAGTTGAAGTCCTCCAGGCTTAAAGGGGCCCAGGTGGAGACCCTGACTTAGATGACCCTTCTGGTCCCTTCCAACTCTATCATTCATGGCTGGCTGGGAATTCTGGGAGTTGAAGTCCTCCAGGCTTAAAGGGCCAAGGTGGGAGACCCTGACTTAGATGACCCTTCCGGTCCCTTCCAACTCTATCATTCATGGCTGGCTGAGGAATTCTGGGAGTTGAAGTCCTCCAGGCTTAAAGGGGCCAAGGTGGGAGACCCCTGCTCCCAAGGAAATCTATCCAAGCCTCAGTATCCATGGCTCAACTTTGGCGACCACACAGGGGCTGAAGAGAGCTTGGCGAGCCATGCTTGACCTCCAGGGCACCGGGGAGGGGGTGGCATTCTTCTCCAGCACAAAGAGCCATTCTTCCCCTGGGGGCTTTGGGGGAGATGTGGGGGGGGGCTGCCTCCTCCTCCTCCTCCCTCCAAAAGTTATTTCCCAGCAGACAGGAGGAAAGCCGGAATCTTTGGCTGCTATAGAGGCTACGCAGATCTGACTGGGGCATCTGGTCCCTTCCAAAGCCACAAATAACGTCCGAGTGGGTTTCCAAAAGTGGCGGGGGAGAGGAGATACAGTCCCCCCCCCAGTTTTCCAGACCCCCAGCACAAAGGACCCACCCCGCCTCCCTACGCAAGGCCTGAGCCAAGCAGCCTTTTGCAAAGATGTCTCCTACCAGCTTGGGAAAAGTTTGACTTCCTACCAGATACAGGTGGCCTCGAATTACGACCACAATCCAGCCCAGAAATGTATGTTGCAGAGAAAGTCATGGAGTTTTTATATATCATTATTTTTTTAAAAAAAAAATTGAACAAAAAGAAAACATTTAAAAACAGTGAACGTGCCGCCATCATCCTGACACACCTAATTGTCATCCGTAATTATTTCGGGTGACACATGATACATATATACATAATATATACATCCATATCCACAATTCTTTATCCTCCTAATCTGTTATCTTAACATCCTTATCTCATTTTAGTTGAAGTTTTAAGTCCTTCCTTTTTCCCAACCAGTGGTCCAATTTATCCCATGCTTCATAATATTCAGACGCGTCTTTATTTTTTAATTCCAACCGTAGTTTATCCATTTCTGCACATGTCCATGTCTTTTTAATTATCTCTGCTCCATGTTATTATTATTAACGCCCTCTGATGCTAAGGAGTTCGACTCCCCCTCCCCACCTGGAAAGAAATCTCCTCCAAAGGCAAAACACAAGCAGAGGAGGTTCCGTTTCACCAAGCAGCTTTAGTACAGAACAGTTGAGCTAAGCCACGCCCAGGCTCCTTGCTGTCTCCTTCTTGCTCACCCGGCAAATACCGTTTCAGTTTCCAAACAGCCCTCAACTCTCTCCCACACTGACAGACCGCTATCCAGATGGATGCTGGGAGGCAGAGGCAGAATTTCTTTCCCCTTATTTTCCTCCCCCAAAATTAAGCCCCCCCACATCGTTTCGTAGCGAAGCACGTGGGTATCCAGCTAGTATAGTAATATGGTCATTAAGTGAATCTGGTTTTCCCATGGACTTTGCTTGTCAGCTGGTCGCAAAAGTGGGACCTACGACCATCATAAATACCAGTCAGTTGCCAACCCTCCAAATTTGGATCCCGTGACCAAGAGGGTGTTGCAATGGTCATAAGTACGAAAAATGGTCCTACGTCGCTTTTTTCAGGGTCATTGTCACTTCGAACGGCCACTAAATGAACTGTTTGTAAGTTGAGGACCAGCTGTACTCAGAAGGCCAACACGGAAGGGAGATTTGGCAAATGAATTCAGAGCTGATCTTTATAGGTAGTCCTTCACTTACAACCATTCGCTTAGCGACTGTTCAAAGTGACAAGGGCCCTGCGAAAAAGGCGTTTCCAGGTCGTCCTTTAGTGACCACTGGAGAGTCATTTGTCCGGGATGGTATACGTTCTCCTGCTGGAGCAAGGGGGTTGGACTTGATGATCTCCAAGGTCTCCTCCAACTCTGTCATTCTCTTATTCTGACCGCTCGAAGTTACAAGGACACTAAAAACAGTCACTTGTAAGTAGTCCCTGACTTACAACCATCCCTTTCATGTCCATTTGAAATTCTAGTCACCCTGCAAACGGTGACTTACAACCAGTCCTCGCACTTATAACCATCGCAGCATCCTGACCGACGCATGACCAAATTCCAGGGCCGGCAACTGGGATGCCGTTACAACAACTGCAGCTTCCCTGGGGGCACCGGACGGCCATTTGGGGACCTTCCCAGCCATCTCCTGACAAGCCAGGTTCGCTTAACGACCTAGGATTCACTTAACAACCCACCACGATTCACTTTTGACAACCGTGGCAAGAAAAGAACAGGAAAATGGGGCAGAACTCACTCTCAACGTCCACCTGGCTCAGAGCAAATGGAAAATCGGATCGCAACTCCCTGGCACAAGTTGTAATCCTCAGTTGTGGGTTTAGTGCCAGTCCTGGAACCTCTGTGTCAGGGTGCCAGGAATAAAATAATAATAAAAATAATAAAATAAAATAAAATAAAATAAAATAAAATAGTAAAGTAAAGTAAAGTAAGGTAACGTAAAGTAAAGTAAGGTAACGTAACGTAACGTAAAGTAAAGTAAAGTAAAGTAAAATAAAATAAAATAAAATAAAATAAAATAAAATAAAATAAAATAAAATAAAATAAAATAGAATAGTAAAGTAAAGTAAGGTAACGTAACGTAAAGTATAGTAAAGTAAAGTAAAGTAAAGTAAAGTAAAATAAAATAAAATAAAATAAAATAAAATAAAATAAAATAAAATAAAATAAAATAAAATAAAATAAAATAAAATAGTAAAGTAAAGTAAAGTAAAGTAAGGTAACGTAACGTAACGTAAAGTATAGTAAAGTAAAGTAAAGTAAAGTAAAATAAAATAAAATAATAAAATAAAATAATAAAAAATAAAATAAAATATAAAACAAAATAAAACAAAATAAAATGTAACATAAAGTAAAACAAAATAATAAAAAATAAAGTAAAGTAAAATAAAATGCAAAGAAACGTAAAGTAAAATAAAGCCTAAACACACAAGCCCACAAAAGACAACATGGCTCAACAGAGACCCACCCCCCCACCCCGAGGCTTTCAGAGATGGGGGGCAGCCCAGCCCCCTACATAGGAAGGGGCAAAGCCCACCCACCCCCCAACAACCTGCTCTGTAATTCTGCTCTGGGTTCAGCCAAGAGGCCCCTTCGGAAACGCCAAAGAGAATCCAGAAAACTTAAAAAGTGAGAAATCTGGACTTTGGATGGCTTGTCGGCGAGGGGGGCCGGGGGGTGGAGAGCAGGACAACAACCGAACTATGGCCTGTTGTTGTGACAATCATTGTTTAGTCGAGTTTCTACACCAACTGAAGCCGGAGCGACTCTGGGCAGCTTCTCCAAAGATTGGAAACACCGATCGAACCATGGAGGTTTGATTCTGACCGCTGAAGGGCAGCAGCGCTAGTTCTTGCGGGTTTACTACAGGCCCATTTCCGGGTCCAGAAGGGGCATCCTGAGAGCCTCCATCTTGCTGGCCCCCTTCCCCCCTTTTTCTAAATAAAAATAAAAATAAAAACCAGCAAGTAACGGCATGTACAACAGCTGCTAACCTTTCCGGTTGCAAAAATTTCAAGAAACCACCAAGGACCCCACACTCCTCCTCCTCCTCCTCCATTCTGCAAGCCCCACCGCCTTCTAGCACTGATGGTGTTCCCTAGTTGGGTCATGAAACGTCTGCAAGAAAGCCACCAAGCTCAGAGAGCACCAAGGACCCCACAGTCCTCCTCCTCCTCCTCTTCCTTGCCACAAAGTCCCCTCCCTTGTAACACTGATGATGTTACCTAGTTGGGTCGTGAAACGTCTGCCAGAAACCACCCAAGCTCAGAGAGCAACAAGGAGCCCACAGCCATTCTCCTCCTCCTCCTCGTCTTCCTCCTCCTCTCCACAAACCCCACTCCCTCCCAGCACTGATGGTGTTCCCTAGTTGGGTCATGAAATGTCTGCAAGAAAGCCACCAAGCTCAAGAGAGCACCAAGGACCCCACAGTTCTCCTCCTCCTCCTCCTCCTCCTCCTTGTCTTCCTCCTCCTTTCCACAAACCCCACTCCCTTCTAGCACTGATGGTGTTACCTAGTTGGGTCATGAAACGTCTGCAAGGGCAGGATCTGCACCAGGGACACACACATCCCTGTACTCTAGAAATGCACAAAAGGAGATGGAGAATTTGGTACCCAGAAATTGTGGGGGTGGGACGTTACAGGAGCTGCAGAATTATCACCAAAAGTTAGCAAGATGCTATTGTCCCGACCACCTCAGGGCACCAGCCATATTTTATTTCCCAGGCAGTCCTTGACGTTTGTTAAGTCAGTTTTGCCCCATTTTAGCAACTTTCTTCCTCCCGTGGTTAAGTGAATCACGGCAGTCATTATGTTAGTAACATGGTCGTTAAGTGAATCTGGCTTCCCCATGGACAGAAAGTCGCACAAAGGGAGTCACGTGACCCTGGGACGCTGCGACCGTCATAAATACGAACCGGTGGCCAAGTGTCTGAATTTTGATCACGGGACCACGGGGCATGCGGTAACGGCCGTACGGGTGAACAACGGTCATACGTCACTTTGTTCAGTGTCGTTCCAACTTGGAACGGTCACTAAATGAACTGTTGTAAGTCAAGCGCTACCTGTAGTTCTTCCTCAGTATTAAACCAACCCGTCTCTCTTCTGGCAATGATGTTGTTACTTAGTTGGGTCATGAAACGTCTACAAAGAAACAACCAAACTCGGAGAGCACCCAGGACCCCATAGTTGTACTCCTCCCCCCCACACCCTGCAAATCCACACTCTTGTAGCACTGACAACGTTCCCTAGATGGGTCATGAAAGGTCTGCAAGAAACCCACCGAGCTCAGAGAGCAGCAAGGATCCCACAGTCCTCCTCCTCCTAAACCCTCCTCCCTCTTAACACTGATGGTGTTAGCTAGTTGGGCAGGAAACATCTGCCAGAAGCCACCCAGTTCAGAGACCCCCAGTCAGTCTCCTCCTCCTCCTCCTCCTCCTCCTCCTCCTCCTCCTCCTCCCTCTCTGCAAAGCCTATTCCCTTCTAAACACTGATGATATTACTTCACTGGGTCATGAAACGTCTGCAAGAAAACAAGCCAGCTCAGAGGCTCAGGGAGGCCCCACTCCTCCTCCTCCTCCTCCTCCTCCTCCTCCTATCCACAATTCCCACACCCTTCTAGCACTGATGATGTTCCCTAGTTGGGTCATGAAAGGTCTGCAAAGAGAGCACCGAGGAGCCCACAGTCCTCCTTCTCCATTCTGACAACCCCACCTCCTTCTACCACTGAGGGGGTTCCCTAGTTGGGTCAGGAAAGGTCTGCCAGAAAACCACCCAACTCAGAGACTCCCCCACACATATTTCCTCGCTCAGGTCAGGGGGAGATCCCGGCCACTTTCTCCATTTTTCAATAAATCCTTCCGGAAAGCACATCGCTCCAACCACCTTGGCACAAAATAAATCAACGGCACGAACTCTCGTCCACCCAGAGAAAGCCCACCCTGTGGCCTTTCCAATCCCCCCACCCTCTTTCTCTCTCTCCCTCCCCAGACCCCCTTCCAGAGCAGGCCGGACTACATTTCCCATCGCTGCCCCCCCTGGCTTGGGGGAAGTTTTAGCCTGGCCCTTAAGAGAGGAAGCACTTTGAGGAAGCTGAGAGGCGGCTTGTAAGGTGGCTCTGGAGGTGCCCAAGACCCAGCTGTGCAGGTAAGAGGAAGAGCAGAAGGGAAGGGAGGGGGGAGGGCTGATATCTGGGGAACCCCCCTCCCCACCCGAGCCCTGGAAACCGGTCTCTAAGCTGGAGGCTCCGTGCACAGCTACGCATCCACGGACGGACGGATGGACGGACGGGTCTGGCCGTGCCTGGAGCTGCCTATCCAGGTCAAAAGCGGGGTTGGGGGAGAGATGCGGGGGAGGGGGGACGGGCTACCCCGCTCTTGTAGCACTCTAAGCGCCCCCATCTCCTGGCAAACCCCAACTCCGGCCATGACCCGGCACCCTCCGGAGTTGGGGAACTGCGGGGAGATGGGGGCACACAGAAGGGGACTGAAGCCGCTGCCTCCTCTCTTCCTCCTCCTCCTCCGCCTCCTCTCTTTCTCCCCTTCTCTTCTCTCTTTCTCCTCCTCCTCTTCCTCCTCTTCTTCTTCCTCCTCCTCCTCCTCTCTTTCTCCTCCTCCTCCCTTCTTCTTTTTCTTTTTCCTCCTTCTCTTCTTCTTCCTCTCTTCCTCCTCCTCCTCCTTCCTTTCTCCTCCTCTTCTTCCTCCTCCTTCCCCTCTCCCTCCTCCTCTTCTATTTTCCTCCTTCTCTTCTTCTTCCTCTCTTCCTCCTTCTCTTCTTCTTCTTCTCTCTCCTTCCTCCTCCTCCTCTCCTCCTTCTCCTCTCTTCCTCCTCCTCTTCTTCCCCCTCTCCCTCCTCCTCTTCTTTTTTATTTTTCCTCCTTCTCTTCTTCTTCCTCTCTTCCTCCTTCTCTTCCTCTTCTTTTTCTCCTTCTCCTCCTCCTCCTCTTCCTCCTTCTCCTCTCTTCCTCCTCCTCTTCTTCCCCCTCTCCCTCCCTCCTCCTCTCTTCTTCTTTTTCCTCCTTCTCTTCTTCTTCCTCTCTTCCTCCTCCTCCTCCTCCCCTCCTCCTCTCTTCCTCCTCCTCTTCTTCCCCCTCCTCCTCTTCTTCTTCCACCTCTCCCTCCTCCACCACTTCTTCTTTTCTTTTTCCTCCTCCTCCTCTCTTCCTCCTCCTCCTCCCGCCAGGAGAGCCTCTCCGCAGGCGGAGACTCCACAGGTGAAGTTCCCCCGGCGCCGGGAAAAGTGGGGCGGGGGTCCCCGTCCCCAGCCCAGCCACTTACTTCCCTGCGGGGGCTTCAGGGGGCTCCCAGCCCGGCGCCCCCCTCGGGGCCTCGGCGCGTCCTTCGGCGGCGGCGGCGCTGCGCTGCGCTCGGGGCGGCTGCGGGCGGGCGGGCGGGCGGGCGGGCCGGGGGCGTCTCCGGCCGGCCGGAGGGAGGAAGGGAGGAGCGGGTCGCGCCGCCCCCGCCGCCTTCCGCGCCGGGCAGAGGCGCCGGGGACGGACCCGCCCGAGCTCCGCCTTCGCCCGCCGAGCCAAGGGAGGCTCCGCGGGGCTGCCAGCTCTCCGGGGTGGCTCGCCGCCTTCCTTGCCCTTCCTGAGCTCCGGCCGGGCGTAGCGGGCTGCGTTCAGACGAGCGGGCGGGAGAGAACGGGGGGAAACCCGGGTTGGGCGGCGCTTGCCCCGGAGCCTCTTTCCTTGGAGCCCGTTCCCACGATCCGGGTTGATACGGCCACTAAAAATCCGTGTTTCTCAATCGCGGGAACTTGAAGAAGGGGCGCACTACAACTCCCACAATTCCCCAGTATGTGTTAAGCGTGGTGGACTCCAACTCCCAGAAACCCCCAGCAGGCAGGCTTGGAGGGGTGGACTGCAACTTCCCAAGTTCGTGCAGATTTTTTCTGAACCCAGGAGACCCCAAAGATCAAAGTAGGGTCGGTGTTAAAAGGCCCGTAATTCGCCTGGTGGGTCTTTGCGCCTTCTGACTTATTAAATCGTCCAGCATGAATTCATTCAACCTCTATTAAAGGAAGAGGAAGACTGAGAAATGGGTGGCCGTGCAATTCCATGGGTACGTGGGTGTGAAAGTGATTTTCGGGACGCACCTTTTGAACTGGGATTTTGTCCACAAAATTAAGGCCGCCCATCCCACTTCCACGAATCTGGGCAATTAATGATTAATTAATTTAAAAAGAGTGCGGAGAAGAGCAATAAATATAATTAGGTGGCTGGAGGCTAAATCATGTGAAGAAAGAACCATTTGAAGCAGGGGTGGGATTCTACCAGTTCGCACCTATTCGCTAGAACCGGTTGTTAATCTTCTAAGCAGCCCAGAGAACTGGTTGTTAGAAGAAATTACAGGGCTAATCCTGTAAGGAAGGCAGGAAGGAAACATTCTGGTGTTGCTTACAGAAACTGCCTCTCCGTTAACCCTTATTACATTCTGGTCAGGACTAGACTTCCTGTCTCAGGAACTTCTCTGGAGTTTTTTTCCCCTCCTTTGCTGGTACTTGGCTTGTGTGGAGGGACCATTCAAAGTTACGATGGCACTGAAAATAGTGACTTATGACCATTTTTCACACTTACGACCGTTGCAGCATCCCCACAGTCATGAGAGGCCAGGCGAGGAGATGCGTGCCTCGATGTGAGTGACATTGAGTTGGCTACGCCCAGCCAATAACATGACCAAGCCATTCCCACCCAGTCACATGGTTACCAAGCCATTCCCACCCAGTCACATGATTACCAAGCCATGTCCACCCAGTCACATGGTTACCAAGCCATTCCCACCCAGTCACATGATCACCAAGCCATGTCCACCCAGTCACATGATCACCAAGCCATGTCCACCCAGTCACATGACCGCCAAGCCATTCCCACCCAGTCACACCCACAGAACCAGTTGTTAAAAAAATTGAATCCCACCCCTGGCTTGAAGGTATTGGTAGGTCCTGTCTGATGAAAAGAAGGACTTAGAGGGGACATGAGAGCAGCCTTCCAATATTTGAGGGGCTGCCCCAAAGAAGAGGCGGCCAAGCTCTTCTCCAAAGCCCCAGAAGAGGCAGGACAAGAAGCGACGGATGGAAACTGATCCAGGAGAGAAGCAACTTGGAACTAAGGAGGAATTTCTTGACAGTGAGAACAATAAACCAGTGGAACTGCTTGCCACCAGAAGTTGTTGTTGCTCCATCACTGGAGGCTTTTAAGAAGAGATTGGACATCAGTTTGTCTGAAATGGCGTAGGATCTCCTGCTTGAGCAGGGGTTGGACTAGAAGACCTCCAAGGTCCCTTCCAACGCTGCTATTCGGAAATCTCCAGTTAATCTTCTCTACAACTATTTTCCCTTCCAACTCTGCTAGGCTGTTAAATTAAAACTGTAACAAGTCAAACAAATAAAGACAAAATGTGTTATCATATTTATTTATTTTATTTATTTTGGATATCTGAGGCTTTGATTTTATATAGGACCACAGCAGCAAGCGTGTTTATATGCCCAAAGATGGAGAGTAATCTTCAACTTATCACCACAGTTCAGCCCAAATTTTCCATTGCTAAGTAAGGCAGTTAGAAATTAATGGAAGTGCCTGGGAATTGGGGGAAATTGGTTGCATGGCTCAGAGAATAGAATAGAATTCCTGATTGGCCAAGGGTGATTCGACACACAAGGAATTTGTCTTGTTGCAAATGCTCCCACTACACACACAAAAGAAAAACCTTCATCAAGAAGGTACAACACTTAGTGATAGTCATAGGTTACTAATCAGCAAACAAACTATATTAGGAAAAGAAATAAAACAATATACATTGTAAAGATACAAGCAACACTGTTATAGCCGCAAGTGGGAGGAGATAGGTAATAGGAAGGATGAGAAGAAGAATAGAAATACAGTCTTAGTAAATAATTTCACAGTGTTGTGGGAATTAGTTGTTTAGCAGAGTGATGGCCTTGGGTGGGGAAACTGTCCTTGTTTGTCTAGTGCCCTATAGCGTCGTTTTGAGGGTAGGAGTTGAAACAGTTCATGTCTGGGATGTGAGGGGTCCGTAGATATTTTCACAACTCTCTTTTGGACTCGTGCAGGATACAGATCCTCCATGGAAGGCAGGTTGGTAATTATTATTTTTTTCTGCAGTCTTAATTACTCTCTGGAGTCTGTGGGTTGCAGAGATTGCCTGACATCTAATCAAAATTAATTTGATTAAATGTCAGACAATCTGGTGACCATTGATAAATGCCTTACAGGATAAAGAGAAGGATCAACTTTTGACCTTGGGTTTTGAAGATTACCTTGGGTTTGAGTAAAGAAATACTGTGTCTTTTAAATGTTATCAGATGCAAATAACCTTAACTTTAAAATATACCGGTTTTTAGATGACATCAAAGATACATTTCAGGAATACTGATTTTTAGTAAGTTGACAGTATTTTAAAATATTGTAGAGGTTGGTGTTATTTCTTTAAATGTAGCTACGGTGCTTTTGTTAATCTCCCTGTATTAAAAGAAACCTTTTGTTATATTCTTTTGGTGTATATTTGTCACTTTTAATGTGTTTTGCGATATTCCCTTTCCTTTTTCCTGGTGTGTTAGTTTGTATTTTAATGTATGATGTCGAAACCTAATGAAGATACTATTTCTAAAAATCGTATCACGTGTATTTCTTATTTATTAGATTTTTCCTGCCTTTATTATTTTATAAATAACTCAAAGCGATCAACAGGCCTCAAACTCCCTTCTCCTATTTTGCCCAAAACAACAATCCTGTGAGGTAGGTTGGGCAGGTTGCCCCAAGGAAACCCAGCCGGCTTTCACACCTATGGCAGAATTCGAACTCCCCTTCTCCTGGCTTGTAGGCCAGCACCTTTAACCACTATACCAAACCACCTGTGGGGGAACTCTTTATAGAGTTTCAAACATCTTCATTTTTATCATGGCGACCAAAACTGGGTGCAATATTCCAATATTACCAAGGTTTTATAAAGCGACATAACTTCTTCTTTTTTTTCTTCTTTTCACAATCCTGTAATGTTTTGTATCAGGGTGGAGTCAGGGCAGCTGAACGGAGCTCAAACATTTACTGTCCGGATGCCCTTCTTGACGCCGACACGGAGTTCACAGCAAACAATTACTCATTGCACCCAGAGACAGAAATATCTGCTGCTGCCTGGGATCGAACTCACAGCCTCCCCTTCTAGGCCACCGTTCTCACATGATCTTGATTCTATCCCTCTGTTAATGCATTTTAGGATTATGTTGGCTTTTTTGGTTGTTGCCACACACGGCTGGCTCCTGTTTAAATGATTATCCACTCTCCCAGTTCCTGCTGTTGAGCCAGGTAGCAGCTGGACTCCAGGTAGTTCTTGACTTACGACCGCAATTGAGTCCGACATTGCTAAGTGAGACATGGCAAGAAATGTCATTAAAAAGGTCCCAAAGCTATTTCTTGACCCTCGGAGTTAAAAAAAAAGGCCTTCACCATTAGCAGTCATCTCCTTGTTTAGTCTCGGAGTTTATCCATCACATCAAGGCAGCGGTGGGGTTCAAATTGTTTTAGTACCGGTTCTGTGGCTGGGTGGGCGTGGCAGGGGAAGGATATACTGCAAAATCCCCCTTCCCTCCCCCACCCCACTAACCTGCTTTCCAGCTCCGTTCTCCTGCGCAGGGCAACCCAAGGAGACCCAGCCCACCAGCTGGGACTCCATGGGAGGCGGAGAAGAGGTGGGGTTGGCGGGGCCAGTCGGGGGCGGGATTGGCCGGTTCTCCGAACGACTCCAAATTTCCGCTACCGGTTCTTGAAAACCCGTCAGAACCGGCTGAATCCCACCTCTGCATCCGGGGGCGGTGGGTGGGGGCGTCCTTTCCTTCCCTACAGACCAGAGGAAGCTGCTGAGCTCTGGAGAGAAATGCAACCCCCGGCAGACATATTTTTTATTCGGGTTGTTAGGATGCCTCGTTATCCAAGAAGATCCGGTTCTTTGAAATTCATCGGATTAATTTTCAGGGAATTAATTTGCAAACGAAATTGGCCCTTGGGGGGGGCCAGCGGGGGGTTGGTGGCGTAGCTGCTTGGCGCAGACCGCTGACCAACTGTTTGTCCAGGACTTCAAACTGGGTTTGTGCAAAATGTGAGTCTTCCCTCCCAGGAATTGATTGGGAATTCTTGGGGATAGAAAACCGAGACAGGTTGAAAGAGAGACTGAAAGAAAGTGTGCAGGGGAATGACATGGAGTCCTCGACTTATGACAATTCCTTTTTAGGACTGTTTGAAGTCGCACCATTGAAGAAAGCGACTTACGGCTGGTCCTTGCACTTACGACCGTCAAGGCATGCTCACAGTCACACGATCAAAATTTGAGCCCTCGCCGACCGACGGTAATTCCAACGGTGGCGGCATCCCCGGGGGTTACAGGGTCCCCGTTTGCGACCACCCCAGCCAGCTTCCAACAACCCAAATTCCCCTATGGGGAATCTGGATTCCCTTAAGGACCATGTGATTCACTGAACGGCCCTGAATTGTTTAACGACCACAGCAAAATATATATATATATCATAAAATTGGGCGTGATTCACTTAACGACTGTTTCGTTTAGCAATAGACCACCACACCCTCACCAAAATGGCAGGGCAAACCACTTGTTTATAGAAAGAGAGCAAACCCCCATCCCCTCCTAGCACTGATGATGTTCCCTAGTTGGGTCCTGAAACGTCTTCAGGAAAATCGCCCAGCTCACAGAGCACCAGGGATCCCACACTCTTCCTCCTCCTCTTCCTCCTCCTCTTCCTTCTCCTTCTCCTCCTCTTCTCTTGCAAACCTTCCTCCCTCTTAGCACTGATGATGTTCCCTAGTTGGGTCCTGAAACGTCTGCAAGAAAACCACCCAGCTCAGAGAGCACCAGGGACCCCACAGTCTTCCTCCTCCTCCTCCTCCACCTCTTCCTCCTCCACTTCCTCCCCCTCCTCTTCCTTCTCCTCCTCCTCGTCCACCTCTTCCTCCTCCTCCTCCTCCTCTTCTTCCTTCTCCTCCTTCTCTTCTTCTCTTGCAAACCTTCCTCCCTCTTAGCGCTGATGATGTTCCCTAGTTGGGTGGAGGAGCCCCCATTTCAACCCTGAGCTACAGATAGTCTCCTCCATTAGAAGATGGGAATGTGGTGGTTTTCTATCGTTTCAGCTTTCAATCATTTATTTTATTTTGGTTTCAATGCTTTGCAGAGTCCCCGGGGAACAGAGAGAGCCTCTTGCAACAGCTACAAGTGTGTGTTGCAAAAGCATTTGCATCCCAGCCCTTCCCCACGGGGGAATCTTAACCAAGACAACCGAAGAAGAAGGATGACTCAGTCGCAGCTGCCCCCAGAGCCGTGAGTCAGTGGGAGGCAGGCATTCCCCCCTCCTCTCTCTGTCTCTCATTCTGTCTCTCTCTCTCTCTCTCTCTCTCTTTCTCTCTCTCGTTCTCTCTCTTTCTCTTTCTCTCATTCTCATCCTCTTATTCTTTCGTTCTCAATCTCTCTCTTGCTCTCTCATTCTCTCTCTCATTCTCTCTTTCCCTCTCTCTCTCATTCTCTCTTGTTCTCTCTTTCTCATCCTCTTATTCTTTCATTCTCAATCTCTCTCTGATTTTCTCATTCTCTCTCTCTCTTTCTCTCTTGTTCTCTCTCTTTCTCTTTCTCATCCTCTTATTCTTTCATTCTCAATCTCTTTCTAGTTCTCATTCTCTCTCTCACTCTCTCTCTTATTCTCTTTCCCTCTCTCTCATTCTCTCTCTTTCTCTTTCTCATCTTATTCTTTCATTCTCGATCTCTCATTCTCTCTTTCCCTCATTCTCTCTTGTTTTCTCTCTTTCTCTCATTCTCAACCTCTTATTCTTTCATTCTCAATCTCTTCTCATTCTCATTCTCTTTCTCATTCTTTCTCTCATTCTCTTTCTCTTTCTCTCTTGTTCTCCCTCTTTCTCATCCTCTTAATTTCATTCTCAATCTCTCTCTCACTCTCTTAGTGTCTTTCTTATTCTCTTTCCCTCTCTCATTCTCTCTCTCTCTTTCTCTCTTGTTTTCTCTTTCTCTCATTCTCATCCTCTTATTCTTTCATTCTCAATCTCTTTCTCATTCTCTTTGTCATTCTCTCTCTCATTCTCTTTCTCTCTTGTTCTCTCTCTTCTTTCATCCTCTTAATTTCATTCTCAATCTCTCACTCTCTTAGTGTCTTTCTTATTCTCTTTCCCTCTCTCTCATTCTCTCTCTCTCTTTCTCTCTTGTTTTCTCTCTTTCTCTCATTCTCATCCTCTTATTCTTTCATTCTCATCCTCTTATTCTTTCATTCTCAATCTCTCTCTCTCTCTCCTTCCATACAGTCAGCAGCCCCTATACAAACCAGAATCGGGACACCGAATCCCTCTCCCGAGGCAGGTAGCCACTGGATGGAAGGTGGGGGGACAGATTTACCTGTTGTGGTACAGGGGAAGCATTGCAAGCACATTCATTCACTATAATTTGCTGGTGTGGGAGTTCAAACTGGAAGGCCAGTTTAGGAGATTATGTGTGTCTGTTGTATTTCCAGCTCTGCTGCTTTGCCCACCTGCTCAGGTGTGAGGGAGGGGCCTCAGCTGGCCGAAGTTTGACCAGTGGGTTTGTCATCTCAAGAAACAGAGCAAATTTAGCTTTAAGTCAGGGATCTCCAACCGTGGCCACTTTAGACTTGTGGACTTCAATTCCCAGAATTCCTCAGCCAGCTTGGCTTTGAATTCTGGGAGTTGAAGTCCACAAGTCTTAAAGGGGCCGAGGTTGGAGATTCCAGCTTTAAGTCTTCCACATACAGGACGCCCTCAACTTACAACCACAAGTTGGACGTGTGTGGAAGCCAAAAGATACTGGACTAAAATTCATACATGGCTGGAAAAAAAATGACAAAACATCATATAGAATTGAAACCAGAGATATTTTTATTGGGTATCTTACCTGAAGGCTACGACAGAGAATTGATATATTTGATTATTAATGTTTTAACTGCAGCTAGAATTGTATTTGCTCAAAACTGGAAAAATGAAAAAATTCCAATAGAGGACGAGGTGATAAAGAAAATAATGGCACGTAGATTAATATTAGCAATTAGAGAGCAAGAAGAAAAAGAGTGCTATAAGATATGGGATTTATTTTATCAATGGTTAGATAGGAAAATAGGGAAATAAAATATATTATAATATAAATATAACAGTAAATATAACGCAATGGTAATGATATGTTATAACTGATTACTATGGAGAGAACTATAATATGAATTAGAACTTGTAAAAATTGAGATTTGCTCGAAAAGGATAATGTGAACTTGCAATTAAAGTCTAATGATGATGTAATAGTAACACAACAGGACATGGAAAGTTAATTTACATAATATGAATATAAATTTAGATCTAAGAGGGAAAGACTATGGATATTGTGCACAAGAAATGTGTACCAACTGTACAACTAAAGGTTTTATTTGTTGTTTTGTGTTTGTTTATGTTTGTTCTCTAAAAACTAACTTATAAAAAAAAACCCTTACAACCACAAGTGAGCTCCAAGGTTGCTAAATGAGTTTAGCTCCATTTTATGACCTTTCTTGCCACTGTTGTTAAGTGAATCACTGTAATTGTTAAGTTAGCAACATGGTCATTAAGTGAATCAGGCTTTTCCAGTGACTTCACTTGTCCGATGGTCGTAAAAGGGGATCGTGGGACCCCCCCGGGGAGACCGCAACCGTCATAAATACGAGTCGGTTGCTGAGCGTTTGAATTTTAATCACACGATTATAGGAATACTGCAACGGTCGTAAGTGTGAAAAACGGGCATAAGTCACTTTTTTCCTGTTCCTTTGTAGCTTCGGTTGTAAGTCCAGGACCACCTGTATAACTCTTGGCTGTGAAGACACCTGAAATCTTCTTCATCTCTAAGGCAGAATTTCTCAACCTTGGTTGCCTGAAGATAGGAGGACTTCAACTCCCAGAATTCCATGCTGACTGGGGGAATTCTGGGAGTTGAAGTCCGCCCATTTTAAAGGCCCAGGGGTTGAAATATTGGGGGGTGGAGGAAACGGGCCAGCAGAACAATAGATTTTGCATCCAAGGAGACAGCAGGGGGCGCTGTTTCCTCCCCCGGCTATTACTTCCTGCCTTGAATTGTGGTTTGACCAGAAATCTGAGTTTCTTGGATGCTGCAGTTCTGGTCCGTTTTGGGACTCCTTTCGATGTTTTGAAGTGTTGGAAGAAAATACCCTTCTGGGTTCAATCCCAAGTGGGGAAAAAGACACTGGGAATATGGCGACTGCTTGGAAAGATGGTTTAATGGTGGACAGGACCACATAGCTTGGAGATCCTGGGTGGAAAAAATGGCTGAGATGCTGAGAGTGCTTGGATTTTATACCCTCTGTTGGGATTTGAATTTGAGCTTGAATTTTGATTGGTTCCCAGACTCCCATGGGGCCAGGCAGGGGCAACTCTGTAGGCTGTCCTGAGTCCCAGGCTTGGTTGAGCCTTGCTGGGTGATGATGGCTGGCTGGGGAATTCTGGGAGTTGAAGTCCACGAGTCTTAAAGTGGCCCAGGTTGGAGACCCCTGACTTAGATGACCCTTCTGGTCTCTCCCAACTCTATCATTCATGGCTGTCTGGGGAATTCTGGGGGTTGAAGTCCACGAGTCTTAAAGTGGCCCAGGTTGGAGACCCCAACTTAGATGACCCTTCTGGTCTCTTCCAATTCTAGCATTCCTGGCTGACTGAGGAATTCTGGGGGTTGAAGTCCACAAGTCTTAAAGTGGCCCAGGTTGGAGAGCCCTGAGCTATAGTATATAGCCGTGATGGTGAACCTATAGCACCCATGCCACAGGTAGCACACAGAACTATTTGTACGGGCACGCAAGCCCCAGCCATCTGCCCTGCTCATATGGGCTCCTCCCAGCTGATTTCTGCCCTGTTTGAGTCCGTTTTTGCCCTCCCAGGGACTCAAGGGAAGCCTCTGCAGCCTCGGGAGGCCGAAAAATGGGCCTCCCGGAAATACTAGAAGTGCCAAACGGGCCTGTTTTTCGGCCTCCACAGGCTGCAGAGGCTTCCTTCGAGTCCCTGGGAGGGCCAAAAAAAGCCTCAAATGAGCCAAAAATCAGCTGGGAGGCGCACACATACGCAGTGCAGGTAAGGGCGTTGTGCGCTCTTGCACAGAGGTGGTGCATTGCATTGTGAGTGCTGGCACCCACACGCACGCTTTCAGCACACACAAAAAGATTCGCCATTTTACTGGTATAAAGTAATACCGAGCGTGGGGCCTTTAAGACTTCTGGACTTCAATTCCCAGAAGTCTCCACCTTGTAGAATGATGGAGTTGGAGGGACGAGAAGGGTCAGTGTTTCTTGGCCCCTTTAAGAGAGGTGGACTACAACTCCCAGAATTCCCCAGATAAGTGGAGGTTGATATAGGTCTTATTGGGGGAAGAGTTGGAAGAGCTGGCTAAGGAATTCTGGGAGTTGAAGTCCACAAGCCATAAAGTCACCAGGGTGGGACATCCTACCTTATATGTCATAAAACTACCAATTCTTCCCATTGCCAACTCTCCCCCAAACCCTACCTATATCCACCTTCTCTGTCGGGGAATTCTGGGAGTTGAAGTCCACCCCACCCACCCGTTTTTTTTTTTATTCTTTAAAAACAAAAAATACAAAAATCTACCTCTCTTAAAGGAGCCAAGAAATACTGGCAAAGTTGACCCTTCTAGTCCCTTCCAACCAGGGGTGGGATTCAAATTTTTTTACTACTGGTTCTGTGGGTGTGGCTTGGTGGGCGTGGCTTGGTGGGCGTGGCAGGGGAAGGATACTGCAAAATCTCTATTCCCTCCCGACCCCACTAACCTGCTTTCCAGCTCCGTTCTCTAGTGCGGGGCCACCAAAGGAGATCCAGCCGATCAGATAGGACTCCATGGGAGGCGGAGAAGAGGTGGGCTTGTCGGGGCCAGTCGGGAGGCGGGATTGGCCGGTTCTCCAAACGACTCAACGTTTCCACTACCGGTTCGTCAGAACCAGTCAGAACCGGCTGAATCCGGCCTCTGCTTCCGACTCTATCATTCTATCGGGGTGATAGAGACCGCCGCTGGACTTCGAGACAGGTCCATATGGCTTTGCTGTCACCTGCTGGCCCGTTCTTTCAGGCCCCTCATTCAAATCCTGGGGCTCGTTTCACTCGTGATCTTCCAGGGCAGCGTGTCCATCTCCATCTCTTTGCAAGTAAGAAACCCAAAGAATTGGAACTCCGTTTTATTTTGAAACAAATGGTCCAGTAACAAGATATGAAATCCCCATCCCCCCTTTTTTTAAAATCCACCCTCCCTCCCCCCCACCCTTGAAATGCAAAAGGGGCTATAGGGGGGAAGCAACTCCTGAAAGCTACAGTAACAATCCTACAATTTAAGGCTAGTCCAATCTCACTTTTCTTGCTCCGCTAGCCTTTCAGACTCGGCAGGGGGCAGTGAGAGTGAGAGAACGAGAGAGAGAGAGAAAAAGAGAAAGAGAAGGGGGAAAGGGAAAGAGAGGGAGAGAGAGAGAGAAAGAAGAGAGAGAAAGATGTATAGAGAGAATGAGAAAGAGGTAAAGAAAGAGAGAGGAGAGAGAGAATGAGAGAAAAAGGAAGAAAGAACAAGAAAGAGAGAACGAGAGAGAGAGAAGAGAAGGGGAAAGGGAAAGAGAGAGAGAGAAAGAGAAAGAAGAGAGTAGAGGAAGATATGTTATAGAGAGAATGAGAAAGAGGTAAAGGGAGAGAGAGAATGAGAAGAGAGAGAAAAGGAAGAAAGAACAAGAAAGAGAGAATGAGAAAGAGACAATGAGAGAGAGAAAGAATGAGAAAGAGAAAGAAAAAGAGAAAGAGACGGGGAGGAAGAGAGGGGGAGGAGGTCCCATGGAAAACATCCCACCATAACAACTGCTGCTAGATACCCCGCCCCCCAACTAGGGGCTCCCCACCAGGCAAGGTTTTCCCCAGCACAGAAAGAGCATTAATAATCCCGGAACAAAGGAAGAAGGTGGGAAAGTTGCCTCGGTTGGCCCCACCTGCCTTTCCAAGGTGGGTTTAAGGGAATGGCAGAACTGGGGGTGGCGTCAAACCAGGCACAAGCCTAGAATCCTTACAGAGCCACAAACTAAACCCAACTTCCCTGGAATCGCCTCAAACTCCAATCTAGCAGGTGCCGAGACTGTGAGTTGAGGAGATTCCCTTGCATAGGTTTTAGCAATCCATCAGGTTCGCTGAACCTTCAGGTTTGGACCTGGCCTTTCCCACCTGGATCGGCCCAAGATGGCCTCACTGGGAAGGTCTCTCCACACACACACACACACACACCCCACACACATTGTTTTGTGGGCAGCTCATCCCGTGAAAAAAAATCTGCTGACACACAGATACACCCACCCACCGAGCTCAATTTCATTGGGAGGAAAAAGAGCGGAGTGGAAGGTGTCCAGCTGCGACCAGTTTAGGGTGGCAAGGTGACTCTGCTGTTGGACCCGTCCCATCTGGCAGCCAGAGAAGGCCGACGGCACGTTCTGTTCGGGGACACCACTTAGAACATCCTGCCTTCATCTCCGGCGGCTTCAAGTGCCTGCTGGCCAAGAGCCTGGAGACCTCAAGGATCTCCAATGATGCAGCGTGGTGGAGATGTCCTCTACTACAGTAGGGGTTGCCATCCTTTTGGACCTCAGGGACCCCCAAACTCATCCTTTTAAACCCCGCGGACCAGAGACTTTGGGAAAATCCCCCCCAAAAAGTCTGCAGGAAAATCCCCCACCCCGTTTTCCTACCGATCGATCATTCTTGATTTGGGATCGCAGGATACCCTCTCCAGCTCTGTTCTCAGGGGGAGAGAGAGAGAGAGAGGAGAGACTTTTGGCTTCATGCAAGGAAAGCAGCAGAAGCTGCAGAAGTTTTTCTTTCTCTCCCACAAACTGCACCACAAATGAGTCTTTGCCGGCGCAGCCTCTTGGAGCAAAGAAGCCTTGCAGGGTCCCAAAGACTCATTTCTGGCGGAGTTTGGGGGAGAGAAAGAAAGACTTTGGCTGCTTTCCTTGCGTGCAGCCAAAAGCAGAAGAAGGAAGAAGCAGAAAGAAGGAGCCCCGTGGCCAGGCCAGGCGTGTGGGGCGCTTGGGGCAAGTTCCCCCCCCTCTGCCCTTTCCCCCCTCCCCTCACTACCCTGTGTTGTTCGCAATGCAAGCGACACAAGCCTTGTGTTCCCATGTGGGCGGTGCAGCCTTGTGTTCCCGCGCGCAGCCTGGATTAATTCCTTTGGGGGTGACATTTCTCTGCGGACCACCACAATTTTCTCGCGGACCGCCAGTGGTCCCCGGCCCGCCAGTTGGCGACCCCTGCTGTATACTAGGGGTCTCCCACCTTGGCTGGCTGAGGAATTCTGGGAGTTGAGGTCCACGAGTCGTGCCTGCTCTACAGGGTGGAACCCTCCTTCTCTCTCCCCCTCCGAGAGTGGGCCCCGAAGGACATTTGCTTCTTGGGGTCCCAACCTTCTCAGCCTGCGTCCAGCTGGAACCAGGGGGTCAAAGCAGGGAGGTGATGTTCCCCCCAAAGGAGCAGGAGGCCTCCAAGCTGAAGGACTCTCTGCAGGTGGACCTCCCCCCACACCCCCAGGACAGGGGGGAGGAAAAGCGGACAGGAACTACAGAGGGCAGCCAGATGTGTGCAGATGAGCCGTGAGAAAGGGTTTGAACCACAAACCAGGGGAGGGCCGGGCGTCCACCTTCTCCTTCCAGAGGCCAGTTGCACTTCACGCTCGTCTCTCTACGGGTAGTCCTCGACTTACGACGCCAATTGAGCCCAAAGGTTTCCGTGGCAAAGCGAGACGTTCGCCAAGTGCATTCTAACGAACGTTCTTGCCACAAATGAGAAGGGAATCACGGCAGCCGTTAAGCGAGTCGTGCGGTCATTAAGCAAATCCGGCTCCCCGTCGACTTTGCTTGTCAGAAGGTCGCAAAAGCAAGTCACGTGACACCCTCCCGGGACGCTGCGATCGTCATAAATACAAGTCGGTTGGTAAGTGGCTCGAATTTTGATCACGCGACCCTGGGGACCGGCGTCAAGTGTGGAAAAATGGGGGATAAGTGCCTTTTTTTCGGTGCCGTGAGAACTTCGGTCCCTAAGTGAACTGTTGTAAGTCGAGGACTACCGGTGAGGTGAGAAAGCAAGCCCACAGGTTGCAATGACCCCGCCCAGAAGCCGGTGCTTTCCACGAGAAGCGGGGGAGGAGGTGTCCACGGGCCACGAATGGCCGTTGGGATGGTGCCACCAAAAGCTCCGGTGGCGTTTCGTGCGTCTTCCCCGCGGGAGGAACATGCGAAAGACACGCAGAGCCATCCTGGCTGCCCTCGTGACCCATCCCGGGAGTTTGAACCTTGGGGAGACCCACGGAGAGGTTGGGGGGACCCAGGTCCTTCTTGGGTGCAGGGCTGGCGTTGAAAGGGCCTTGGCAGGGGCTGTGGATGTGTGTGTTGGGGGCCTTGTCATTTGGGAAGGGGCTGTCGGGGAGGTCCAGGTCAGTGGCGGGATTGAGTAGGCGGGGCCAGTTGGTCATGTGACTGGGTGGGGGACGTCACTCATCCCACCCAGCCCCGCCTCCTGGCCACTCCCCTCCAAGGCAAAGGGGGGGGTTCCGCCAGGTGGGGCTAATCTCACTGCTGGCTGGCCCCGCCCATGCCTGGTTTTCGGCCTGTTTTGGGGACCCTTTTCAGGCCGTTTTGGGGGCTATTTTGGGGGGCATTTTTCAGGACATTTTGGGGGACATTTTAAAGCCATTGGGGGGCTGTTTGGGGCCCTTTTCAGGCCATTTGGGGGCTGATTGGCGGCCGTTTTTCAGGACATTTTTGGGGACACTTTAAAGCCATTTTGGGGGCTGTTTGGAGCCGTTTTGAGGCCATTTGGGAGGCTGTTTTTGTCCCCAAAGTGGTCTGAAAGCCCCCAAAAAGCCAAAAAAATCACCTCAAAACCAGGCTGAATATGCCCCCCAAAACAGCCCAAAAATCAGGGCCGAAAAAAGGAGTGGGGGAAGGGGCAGCCGGCGGTGGAATCTGCCGCTTCTCCAAACTGTGCCGTCTTAACAACCGGTTCTCACAAACCGCTGCAAACCGGCCACAGCCCGTCTCTCTCTAGTCCCGATTCCGCCGTCCATTAGGGTGCTGCAATAACATCTTGCATTGGAGGGGGGGAAGGGAGGCCTCTGCCTGGTCATCCCACCCCTGTCCTCCCCCCTGTGAAGGCAGAAGGCTCTGCGTGGGGAGGGGGCCTCTTCCCTGCCAAGGAAGACCTCCCCCCCCCCTTCAGAGAGCAGCAGACGTCTTCATGGGAAGAGATACCCGTCTTCCTCCGGGTTACCTGCCGTCTTGCAAAGCTCAGGGGTCCCGTGGAAAGACCCCGGCTCTTCTCCCACCGCCCCCGGGTGCCGTTAAAGAAACGTGGTTGCAGGAAAAGGCCAGGACGGGGGGGGGGGAGTGTGTGGCATGGGCGGGGGGGGGGGGGGTGAAGGGAGAAAGAACTCCCCACCGGGTGTGGTGCCTCCCTCCGAAAACTTTGCTCTCTGGCTTCAGCATCCCACGACCGATCGTCCCCTCCTACGACTGGCACTAAATGAAGCCGGCCCACCCTTCCTCCTTTGCAAACACAGGAGTGACACAGACGAGGAGAAGGCCGGGTGGGTCAGAGTGGATTGGTGGGTAGGTGGGCACGCCCCTCCCCGCCCCTCCCCGCCCTTCCCCTCCCTCCCTCCGGCCGGCGGGCCCTCAGTTGACGCTGTCCTCGTCGCTGCCCTCGGCCCGCTCCTCTTTGGTCTCGGCCAGGCTGCTCTCGTCAATGTTCTCCAGGGAGTCGGCGTGCTGGATGGAGAGGTCCGAAAGCGCCAGGCTGGGCAGGGGGTTCTGCTCTGGGTAGAGCCAGGGCTTGAAGTGCGGGTTGTGCTTCTGCTTCCAGTCGGGGTACTTGAGGCAGGCCTTGTACATCTTCTTCATAGCCTGTAGGGGTGGGGGAGGGGGAGGAAGAGGAAGAGGAACAAGGTCAGCCGAGAGGGAGGGGAGGGGGGAGGGAGGAGGAGGACTGTGGGGGTCCTGGGTGCTCTCTCAGCTTGGCTGTTTCCTTGCAGATGTTTCATGGCCCAACTAGGGCACATCCTCAATGCTAGAAGGGAGTGGGGTTTGTGGAGGAGGAGGAGGAGGAGGAGGAGGAGAGGAGGAGGAGGAGGAAGAGGAGAAGAAGAAGAAGAAGAAGAAGAAGAAGAAGAAGAAGAAGAAGAAGAAGAAGAAGAAGAAGAAGAAGAAGAAGAAGAAGAAGAAGAAGAAGAAGAAGAAGAAGAAATAATAATTGAGACACAGGAGAAAGAAGGGAAGGAAGAAAAAGGAGAACTTAATAGAGAGGCAGAGGGAGGGGAGGAGAAGAAGAAGAAAGGAAAAGAAAAGAAAAAGAGGAAGAGTTTGTTGAGACGGGAGGAAAAAGGAAGGAGGAGGGAGAAGAGAATGAGAAGTTAATGGAGGAGGAGGAGGAGGAGGAGGAGGAGGAGGAGGAGGAGGAGGAGAAGAAGAAGAAGAAGAAGAAGAAGAAGAAGAAGAAGAAGAAGAAGAAGAAGAAGAAGAAGAAGAAGGGAGGAGGAGGAGAAAGGAGGAGGAGGAGGAGGAGGAGGAGGAGGAGGAGAAGAGGAGAAGAAGAAGAAGAAGAAGAAGAAGAAGAAGAAGAAGAAGAAGAAGAAGAAGAAGAAGAAGAAGAAGAAGAAGAAGAACAACAACAACAACAACAACAAGAGGAAGAGGAAGAGGAAGAGGAAGAGGAAGAAGAGAGGAGGAGGAGGAGGAGGAGGAGGAGGTCATCTTCACCTGGCAAAAGGAGGGGGACATTCTGAAGGCTCCCCAGCTCCAAAAGTCACTTCCTCCAGAGATGCCTTCAGAAGTGGAGACTCCGCTATCCAACTCCAAAGACCTGGTTTTCCTGGGCAGAAGCTGCCTCCTCCCTTGAGGGACCCCAGTGGGGCTTCTGGTGAGGCCAACCAAGCCCTTTCCTGGTGGGCCTTCGTACCTTCAGGTCCCCAGCCCTAAAAGGAAGCCTCTCCAGACGCCTTCCCCTGGAGCAAGGGCCGCCTAGCATCTCTATGGAGGACCTGAGCAGGCCAGGCAACAGAGAGGTCCAAGCTTCAGGATCCGGAACCCCGCTAGCGATGCCAGAGGAACCCAAAGCCGTTTCAAACCAACCTTCCAGGTTCTGGGGAAGACTGATGGGCTTCAAATATCTTCACCTTCCTCCAGCGTTGGACCAGGAAGCTCTTGGTGGGAAGCTCCACGCTTGGTGGTGCAAACTAATCCAAGAACAAACCTGTGCAACACCTGGAGGTAGGTGCTTCAGAACTGGAGGTTTTCAAGAAGAGACTGGCAGCCACCTGTCAGAAACGGTCTAGGGCAGGTCTCAACCTTGGCTACTTAAGCAGTGGACTTCAACTCCCAGACTTCCCCAGCCAGCAAAGCTGGCTGGGAATTCTGGGAGTTGAAGTCCACCAGGCTTAGTAGCTAAGGTTGGAGACCCTGGTCTAGGGTCTCTTGCTTCTTTTAACACCTTCAACCTGTTTGGTGTTGTATCATTGCTGCATCCAAGTGGACGGCAGCATCTGGCACATTACAGATTAACGGAGGTGGAAAGGGCCTTGTAGGTCATCTAGTCCAACCCCCCGTCTAAGCGGGAGACCCTACATCATTTCTGACAAATAGCAGTCCAGTCTCTTCTTGAAAAGCTCCAGGGATGACGAAGCTCCCACAACTTCCGAAGGCGACTTCTGTCCCATGGGTGGATTGTTCTCCCTGTCAGAAAATTCCTCCTTATTTCCAGGTTGAATCTCTCATTGGTCCGTTTCCATCCCTTATTCCCTGTCTGGCCTTCAGGGGCTTTGGAGAAGAGCTTGACCCCCTCCTCCTCCTCTCTGGGGCACAGCCCCTCCCTCAAATATTAGAAGATGCTCTCCTGTCTCCCCTGGTCCTTCTCTTCCCTAGACCAGCCATGCCCAGTTCCTGCAACCATTCGTCGTATGTTTGAGTCTCCAGTCCCCTCATCATCCTGGTTGCTCTTCTCTGCACTTTTTCTACAGTCTCAACGTCTTTTTTATAATGTGGTGACCAAAACTGGACGCAGTACTCCAGGTGTGGCCTTACTAAGGCTTTACAAAGTGGTATTAGTACCTCCCTTGATCTGGATTGTGTCCCTCTGTTAATACAACATGATTAAGCTCCGGTCGCCTAGAGGTGGGGCTCTCACCTCACAATCAGGTGGCTGTGAGTTCGATCCTAGGCAGAGGCTAATATTTAGAATAGATTCCCCTGCTAGAGCAGCAGGGTTGGACTAGATAGCCTGCAAGGTCCCTTCCAACAGGTGTTATTCTATGATCCTACGAACAATCCCTCTGTTCATGCAACCTGGACCTATCCAAGAGCCCCAAGACACACACACACACACACAATTATTCTGCCCTCTTCCCCACCCACTCTGGACCCAAGGAGGAGACCAGCAGGGTCACCCCCCCCACTTTCTGTGGGTCTCCCCGAGATCCAAAAATCCTCTGCAAATCTGCAGGGCTCGCCATGGGCAAAGCTCATTTTTGCAAAGCTGACTGCTCAACCTTGAGAGCTTCTTTGTCACGGGAGACAAACGCAACCAGCCCTTTGTCGGGGTACACAAAGCCGCCCTCGAAACCTAAGACCTTTTTCCATCTCTGGAAAGCCGATACGCTTCAAGACGACCACAAAGGCCGCCGCCTCGTTCTTTGTCCGCTTCTCTTGCAGGTTCTTTTTCTTTCCAGTCTCTCTCTTTCTCTCTCTCTCTCTTTTCATTAGCGGGAGGTTGGGTTGCATTTGCTGACGGGGTTGTTTTCCGCAGCCGTTGTGAGCGGAGGCTTTCTTTCTTTCTTTCTTTTTTTTCCGTGCCATCTCTCAGCAACCGGGAGGGACATTCATCCAGGGAGGAGAAAGGGGACAGGATCGGAATACAGAATCGCGGACTTGGAAGGGGCCTCGGAGGTCTTCTAGTCCGACCACCTGCTCAGGCCACGAGCCGGTTAAGACTTCGCTCATTTATCGTAAGGTTGCATTAACAGAATCCTACAACTACAGAATAACAGGAACGTTTGGGAGGGGCCTCCGAGGTCTTCTAGTCCAACCGCCTCCCCAAAGAGAAGACCCTTTGCCTTTGGGTCCATTGGCTGTCCAGTCTCTTCTTAAAAAGCCCCCAGTGAGGGAGCACCCAGAACTTCTGGAGGCCAGCAGTTCCACTGGTTAAATAGTCTTCACTGTCCGAACGTTTCTCCTCAGTTCCAGGTTGCTTCTTCACTTGATGGGTTTCCATCCGTTGCGTCTTCTCCTGCCTCTTCAGGGGCTTTGGAGAAGAGCTTCACCCCCCCTCTTATTCTTTGGGGCAGCCCCTCAAATATTGGAAGGCTGCTTTCATGTCACCCCTGGTCCTTCTTTTCTCTAGACTAGATACCCCAATTCTATTCAGTTCAGAATAGAGGGGCTTTGGAGGTCTACTAGCCCAACCCCCGCCCAAGCGGGAGACCCTATACCATTTCAGACAAGTGACTGCTTAATAACTTCTTTAAAAGCTCCAGTGATGGAACGCCCACAATTTCTGGTGGCGAGCAGTTCCACTGGTTAATTGTTTTAACTGTCAGGAAATTCCTCCTTAGTTCCAGGTTGCTTCTTACTCCTTGATCAGTTTCCATCCGTTACTTCTTCTCCTGCCTTCAGAGGCTGTTTGGAGAATAGCTTGACTGCCTCTTCTTTGGGGCAGCCCCTCAAATACTAGAAGGCCGCTAACATATCCTCCCCGGTCCTTCTTTTGTCTAGACCAGCCAAGCCCAGTTACTGCAACCATTCATCGTATTATTTTAATCTCCGGGCATCTAATTGTCTTCCTTGCTCTTCTCTGCACTTTTTCCAGAACCCCGAGAAGCTTGTGGGATGAAAAAAAAAAAAAAGGAACATTTTAAGGAAAAATACCCCCAAAAGTCCAGTTGCCTTTTGGGGAAAAAATCATCCATCAATACTGGAGCTGACCCAGGAACATCAGCCCAGAGGTGCCTCTGCTAACCTCTCCCTGGATGCACAAACACTTCCCACGACCCACAAACGCAACCCATTTGTGAGTTCGGAAAGCCTTATGTCCCTTTCTAGGCCGTTTCATGGCAGGTTTTCCTTGACCGAAACCAAGAAAGTTTGTCCAAACTTGGGAAAAGAAGCAACGGATGGAAAAGGATCAAGAAGAGATCCTACCTACTCAAACTGACCCTGAGAACAATCACAGGTAGTCCTTGACTTACAGCCAGTTGAAGTTATAATGCCTCCGAAAAAAGCGACCTGTGAGCACGATTCACACTTATGACTACTGCAATATCCCCAGGGTCACGTGATTAAAAATGGAGACCTGCCCTCCGGCAACTATTTACGACAGTCGCAGTCACTTGATCCGCTTTTGCGACCTTCTGACCAGTAAAGTCAATGGGGGGGGAAAAGCTGGACTCGCTTAACGACCATGTCACTCCACTGCGGCATAGCTAGGTTGTAAAACGGGGCAAAATTCACTTAACAACCTCACTCACTCGGTGAACAGAAAATGAAGTCCCAGTAATTTGGCCACCTTCCTTAAGAACCCATGAAAACGTTTGTTACCTTCAGTCAATTTCACTCCCCAGATCCAAAGTTTACAGTCCAAGTTCCTAAACTTGGCAAAGCGATCGCCAGCGAATACTTATTAAACTTTCTTCGAAGAGCCTCATATCTTTGAAATATTTCTTTTTCTTCTTCTTCTAATTCCATCAACTTCATTTTAAGATCAAAGCAACCTTTCCGCTCCGTTCCCCGGCAGAGAAGAACATGCCAAGTCTTGTCTTCCACGCGTGGCATCAATAATTCACCCCCATTTCAACTCCACTTTTTAACTTCCCATAAAAAGGAATCAATAACTTCGTGAGTCTTGATTGATTCATGCCCAACCTCCAACCTCTGAAATATTTTTACAGCAGCAGCAACCTCCCTAATATTCCCCTAAAGAGGCAAGGGACCAAGAATCAGGCAGCGATAAAACTTCTGTAAATCTACAAAAACAGCTTTGGCCAAGATCTATTTACTATCTGAAGCATTGCTTCAATGCCAGGTTGGAGAAACGAAATTTAAATCACCTCTGAAGTCCAATCTAGCTTAACCTCACTATCTCATCCCATCAACCAACAAGAATAATCCTGTGTTGTTTTTTTTGCCCTGTATTAAACATTTTCTTAAGCAACCCTGCTAGGCTAAGCTACTCTATATAAACCACTCATTCGGTAGCAGTGATGAGGTTCCCTAGTTGGGTCATGAAATGTCTAGAAGAAAATCAGCAAGCCCAAAGAGCACCGAGGACCCCACAGTCCTCCTCCTCACCCTCCCTCTCCTTTCCTTCCCCTCCTCCTCTCCACAAACCCCACTCCCTCCTAGCATGGATGATGTTCCCTAGTTGGGCCATAAAACGTCGCAAGAAAACAGCCAAGCTCAGAGAACACCAAGGACCCCACAGTTCTCCTTTCCTTCTCCTTTGCTTTCTCCTTCCTTCTCCTTCTCCTTTTCCTCCTCTTCCTCCTCCTCCTCCTCCTCCTCTCTGTAAATCCCTCTCCCTCCTAGCACTGATGATGTTCCCTACTTGGGCCATGAAAGGTCTGCAAAGAAAATAGTCAAACTCAGAAACCACTAAAGATTCCTTTCCTTCTCCTTTTCCTTAAGTCTTTAAGGGGCCCAGGTTGGAGACCCCTGACTTAGATGACCCTTCTGGTCTCTCCCAACTCTATCATTCCTGACTGGCTGGGGAATTCTGGGGGTTGAAGTCCACGAGTCATAAAGTGGCCCAGGTTGGAGACCCCTGACTTAGATGACCCTTCCGGTCTCTTCCAACTCTATCATTCCTGACTGGCTGAGGAATTCTGGGGGTTGAAGTCCACGAGTCTTAAAGGGGCCCAGGTTGGAGACTCCTGACTTAGATGGCCCTTCTGGTCTCTTCCAACTCTATCATTCCTGGCTGCCTGGGGAATTCTGGGGGTTGAAGTCCACAAGTCTTAAAGTGACCCAGGTTGGAGACCCCTGACTTAGATGGCCCTTCTGGTCTCTCCCAACTCTATCATTCCTGGCTGGCTGGGGAATTCTGGGGGTTGAAGTCCACGAGTGGTCCAGGTGGGAGACTCCTGACTCAGATGACCCTTCTGGTTCCTTCCAACTCTATCATTCCTGGCTGGCTGAGGAATTCTAGGAGTTGAAGTCCACAAGTCTTAAAGGGGCCCAGGTTGGAGACCCCTGACCTGGAGGGGGGAGAAGCTCCATAGACATATGCCCACCTATTCCCAGCAACAGGTCTGGAACCTCCCAGCCAATCCTGGCCACTGGATGACCCCAGGTGAGCCAGGTAGCTGAAGAAAGAAGTGGGGGGGATGATCCCAGCTTACCTTGGGAGCCAGGAACTGAGAAGATTTATTCACCACCCACTTTGGCAAAGAACCTGCAAGGGGGGCAAATCGAAGTATTGGTCACGGCACCAGGGCTCGCTCAGGCTGCTCCAAGCACTGTGCAAAATGGGCCCCCACAATGCCTGGGAATTGTGCGCAGGTGCACCTACACCCCCCACCCTACCCCGCAACACCTGAGACACCCAGTCAAGAGTCCGAATCAAGAAGGAGACCCCCAACCCAGTTTGGGACATACGGGCAGTCTTCAACTCACAACGAAGTTACGAGTTTGTTCAGTGAACGAACCAAGGCACTGAAAAGAAGGAACTTATGACCACTGCTCACATTTATGACCGTGTGAAAAAACAGTCGTAAGTCCCTTTTTCCAGGGCCGTTGAGATTTCAAACGGTCGCTAAATGGAACGGTTGTTAAGTCACGGATCACCTGTACAAGTAAACATTGGCCAGCCCAGCTTCCCAAGGTAGCAGAGCCCAAACCATACACCTCTTCCCAACCAGGTGTAGCGTAACTCCCTTGGTGAAGGATGCGAGGGCCCAACCTTACCTTTGGGGTCTACCTGAGCTAGGTAGGTGAGGCTGCAGTTCTTGGCTCCTTTCCCCTGGATCAGGTAGCCTGTTTGGATGGAGACGGCTCTGACCATGTCCTTCCGCGGCGGGTATTTCTAAAAAGAGACCAGTGGATAAAGTTTGTAACTCCCACCAGCAAAGCCCAGAAGTGGCCCTAAGACCATGGGTGCATTGGTTTCAATCAGAATAGAGCTGGAAGGGACCTTAGAGGTCATCTAGTCCAACCCCCCCTGCTCAGGCAGGGGACCCTCTACCGTTTCAGACAAACGGCTGTCCAGCCTCTTCTTAAAAATCTCCACTGATGGAGCAGCCACAACCTCTGGTGGCAAACAGACCTTGGCCACTTTAAGACTGGTGGACTTCAACTCCCAGAATTCTCCAGTCAGTTATGATTGAGAGAAACAGGAAGCAATTATGGCGGGGGGATTCTGGGAGTTGAAGTCCACAAGTCTTAAAGGGGCCCAGGTTGGAGACCCCTGACTTAGATGGCCCTTCTGGTCTCTTCCAACTCTATCATTCCTGGCTGGCTGGGGAATTCTGGGGGTTGAAGTCCACAAGTCTTAAAGTGGCCCAGGTTGGAGACCCCTGACTTAGATGGCCCTTCTGGTCTCTTCCAACTCTATCATTCCTGGCTGGCTGGGGAATTCTGGGAGTTGAAGTCCACAAGTCTTCAAGTGGCCCAGGTGGGAGACCCCTGACTTAGATGACCCTTCTGGTCTCTTCCAACTCTATCATTCCTGGCTGGCTGGGGAGTTCTGGGAGTTGAAGTCCACAAGTCTTCAAGTGGCCCAGGTTGGAGACTCCTGACTTAGATGGCCCTTCTGGTCTCTCCCAACTCTATCATTCCTGGCTGGCTGGGGAATTCTGGGAGTTGAAGTCCACAAGTCTTCAAGTGGCCCAGGTTGGAGACTCCTGACTTAGATGGCCCTTCTGGTCTCTCCCAACTCTATCATTCCTGGCTGGCTGGGGAATTCTGGGAGTTGAAGTCCACAAATCTAAAGTGGCCCAGGTTGGAGACCCGTGACTTAGATGACCCTTCTGGTCTCTTCCAACTCTATCATTCCTGGCTGGCTGGGGAATTCTGGGAGTTGAAGTCCGCAAGTCTTAAAGTGGCCCAGGTTGGAGACGCCTGACTTAGATGGGCCCTTCTGGTCTCTCCCAACTCTATCATTCCTGGCTGGCTGGGGAATTCTGGGAGTTGAAGTCCACAAGTCTTACAGTGGCCCAGGTTGGAGACTCCTGACTTAGATGACCCTTCTGGTCTCTCCCAACTCTATCATTCCTGACTGGCTGGGGAATTCTGGGAGTTGAAGTCCACAAATCTAAAGTGGCCCAGGTTGGAGACCCCTGACTTAGATGACCCTTCTGGTCTCTTCCAACTCTATCATTCCTGACTGGCTGGGGAATTCTGGGAGTTGAAGTCCACAAATCTAAAGTGGCCCAGGTTGGAGACCCCTGACTTAGATGGCCCTTCTGGTCTCTCCCAACTCTATCATTCCTGGCTGGCTGGGGAATTGTGGGAGTTGAAGTCCACCAGTCTTCAAGGGGCCCGGGTTGGAGACCCCTGTGTTCTAGCTGATGCAGGGCCAACCTTCATGCCCAAGGCAGAACTAGAACTCACCGTCTCCTGGTGATTGGCTCCAAGTTGCCCAGCCAGCTAAGGCAGGGCATAAACATATCACCTCCAGCTTTCTAGCCTGGCGCCTTAACCACTAGAGGCCCAACGGATTCTCACTGGAAGTTTTTCTCCTGGGTCATAATTTGGCAGCAATTGTCCTACCAGAGGCCAGTGGAGATGAGGTGGAAGGAGAAGGAAGTGGAGGTGGAGATGGAGATGATAGTCTCGGAGATGGGATGGAGACGGTGGTCGAGATGGAATTGGTGACTGGATGGAGGTGGAGGTGGGATGGAGGTGGGATGGAGGTGGAGTGGAAGTAGAAGTGGAGGTAGATGGAGATGATAGTCTTGGAGATGGGATGGAGACGGTGGTCGAGATGGACTTGGGGATTGGATGGAGGTGGAGGTGGAGATGGTCTCAAGAGGTGGAGGTGGAGATGGAGGTGAGATGGGGACTGGGGTGGAGGTGGAGATGGTCTCAAGAGGTGGAGGTGGAGATGGTCTTGGAGATGGGATGGAGGTGGAGGTGCAGATGGAGGTGAGATGGAGATAGTCTCAGAGATGGAATGGAGACGGAGGTGGAGGTGGAATTGGGGATTGGATGGAGGTGGAGGTGAGATGGTTTTGGTCTTGGAGATGGAATTGGAGGTGGGATGGAGGTGGAAGTGGCGATGGAGGTGGGGTGGAGATGGTCTTGTACGGGGATGGAGGTGGAGGTGGAGATGGTCTCAAGAGGTGGGGTGGAGTTGGGGTGGAGATGGAGGTGGAGATGGAGATTGGGGTGGAGGTGGAGATGGTCTTGGAGATGGGATGGAGATGGTGGTCGAGATGGAATTGGTGATTGGATGGAGGTGGAGGTGGAGATGGTCTTAGAGGTGGGATGGAGGTGGAGTGAAAGTGGAGGTAGAGATGGAGATGATAGTCTTGGAGATGGGATGGAGGTGGAGATGGTTTCAAGAGATGGGGTGGAGTTGGGGTGGAGATGGAGGTGGAGATGGGGACTGGGGTGGAGGTGGAGATGGTCTTGGAGATGGGATGGAGGTGGAGATGGTCTCAGGAGGTGGGGTGGAGGTGGAGTTGGGGTGGAGGTAGACGTGGTCTTGGAGGTGGGGTGGAGATGGGCTTGTACGGGGGATAGAGGTGGAGGTAGAGATGGAGAAGATTGTCTAGGAGATGGGATGGAGGTGGAGATGGAGGTGAGATGGAGGTGGAGATGGTCTCAGAGGTGGTCTTGGAGGTGGAGGTGGAAAAGCAGGCGGAGCAAATCCCTTGGGCAGCCTGGAAGCACCTCCCCACTCTCTTGCCTTCACTCCCCGCCCCCCAATTCCTCCCAGGGCCAAGGTCCCTCCTGCCCGCCTTGCCTGCAGCTCTTCCTCCTGCCTCCCGGGGCGGTTCTCCTCCCCGCAGAGCTTCAACACCCTCTCGGTCTTTCTGACCCCGCTGAGACTGTCCAGCATCCCCCCCACACCAGCCCTCCCCCCCAGCCCCCCCCCTCCAGGAACCCGTTACCTACCGGATGCTTGACCGAATAGTTCATGATGATGTAGTCGCTGCCCATCGGCAGCCAGGAACGCAGAGTGATGACATCCCGGTTCTTCAAGGGTTTGGGGCACTTCCCTGCCCGGGGGGGGGGGGGGGGAGGAGAGAATCGGACTTGGATGAGTCGGGGGTTGGCCGGGGACTCCAAACAGCTGGACAACCTCAGCGCCTGATCTCCGTTCCAGGAGGGAAGGTGCTTTCTTCTGGGCAGCCAAGTGTCCAGGGTGGGATTCCCCCCAGGTGGGAAGGAAGCGGCCAGGCCAGGACTTGGACCGAGCCCGGCCTAAATGCGTGGCCTCCTTTGAGCCAGGCCGGTTCCTGCCCCCTCCAAGGCATCCATCTCGCATCCACAAAGCCCGGAGCTCATTTCTACTAGGGGGTCCCTGGGGGTCTCTTGAGCTTGGGGGCTTTCTTGCAGACGTCGCCTGGCCAAACTAGGGAACATTATCAGGGAAGGAAGGAAGGAAGGAAGGAAGGAAGGAAGGAAGGAAGGAAGGAAGGAAGGAAGGAGGGAGGGAGGGAGGGAGGGAGGGGGAGGGAGAGGGAGGAGGGAAGGAGGGAGGGAGGGAGGAGGAGGCTGTGGGGTCCCTGGGGCTCTCTTGAGCTTGGTGGCTTTCTTGCAGACGTCGCCTGGCCAAACTAGGGAACATTATCAGGGAAGGAAGGAAGGAAGGAAGGAAGGAAGGGAGGGAGGGAGGGAGGGAGGAGGGAGGGAGGGAGGGAGGGAGAGGGAGGGAGGGAGGAGGAGGACTGTGGGGTCCCTGGGGCTCTCTTGAGCTTGGGGTCTTTCTTGCAGAACAAACTAGGGAACATTATCAGGGAAGGAAGGAGGGAGGGAGGGAGGAGGGAGGGAAGGGAGAGGAGGGAGGAGGAGGGAAGGAAGGAGGGAGGGAGGGAGGGAGGAAGGAGGACGACTGTGGGGTCCCTGGTGCTCTCTTGAGCTTGGTGGCTTTCTTGCAAACGTCTCCTGGCCAAACTAGGGAACATCATCAGGGAGGGAAGGAAGGAAGGAGGGGGAGGAGGAGAAGGAGAAGAAGAAGAGGATGAGGGAGAAGCAAAGGAGGAGGACTGCGGGGCCCTTGGGGCTCTCTGAGCTTGGTGGTTTTCTTGCAGACGTCTCATGACCCAACTAGGGAACCTTATCAGTGCCAGAAGGGGAGAGGGGTTGCTTTCTGCCTACATACAGAACCTGGCCCTGTCAATGGGAGCGGTGTGTGTGTGTGTGTGTGTGTGTGTGTGTGTGTGTGTTCTTATTCTTGGGTCCTTGATTGGGCCATTCTTTACTGCTTGATGGTTGGTCTGAGTTGACTGTTCTTTCATTGGGGATATAAACAGACAGCAAACCCCACTCCCTTCTAGCACTGATGAGGTTCCCTAGTTGGGTCTATCCAAAAAAAACAAACAACAACCACCTATATATTTGACGATGGAGCTTGCTGCTCCAAGTATCAAATCCAAAACCCCCTGGAGGTGAGAGTCCCCACGGCTCTGCCCACCCCCCCACCCGCCGGGTCCAGGTCTGGTCCCGCTTCCACCCCCACCCACCCAGCCCGCCCACCCGCCCCAGTTTCTCACAGGCGTAGTAGCCCACATCCGCGTTGACGGTGAGTTTGCCGATGTCGAAGGTCTCGATGACGTTGGTGTCCCACTTTTTCCGGTACTCAATGTCGTGCAGCACGTCGTAGAGCGTTTCCGCCGAGGCCTCTTTGCAATCCATCCTGCACTGGAGAGAAACTCCGTGGGTTTACGCAGGAGTAAGCCCGGCCAGGTTCCACAACCGACGGATTTCCGTTTGCGGGGTTGAGTCTCGACTTATGACCGCAGCGGAGGCCCACATTCCCATTGCTGAGGGAGGCATTGGCCTCGTCCCATTTTACGACCCTTCTTGCCACAGTCCTCGAATTACAACCACAACTGAGCCCGAAATTAGAACTAAGGAGACATTTCCTGACAGAACAATTGGGTTGTTTACCAGAGGTTGTAAATGCTCCAATACTGGAAGTTTTTAGGAAGAGAATGGATAAGCGTTCGTCTTAAAGTGGCGCAAGGTTTCCTGCCTAGGCAGGGGGTTGGACTAGAAGACCTCCAAGGCCCCTTCCAACTCTGCTATTCTATTCTGTTCTAATTTTTGTACCAAATTTTTGTATACATTTATTTTACTAAGTGAAATATACAAACCACAATGGACCCCCAAAAATTCAGTGGACAAGCGACGCAGTTCTTAAGTGAGTGTGTCCCGTTGTACGACCTTCCTTGCCACAGTTGTTAAATGAATTAACGACTTAGATGAGGGAAGAGAAGGGGAACTTGTCAAATTTGCAGATGAGACTGAGCTGGCAGGAATAGGTAACACCCAAGAAGATCGGCTCAAGATACAAACTAGACTACAACACTGGGCCCTATCTAACAAAATGAAATTCAATGCAGAGAAAAGTAAAGTCCTACACTTAGGCAAGAAAAACCCAAAGGACACGTATAGACTGGGTGAAACCAGGCTCAATAGCAGGAACTGGGAAAAGGATCTTGGAGTCTTAGTGGACAACCAGCTAAATAGGAGCCAATGTTGTGCAGCAGCAGCCAAAAAAGCCAATGCAATCCTAAATTGTATTAACAGAGGGATACAATCGAGATCAAGGGAGGTACTAATACCACTCTATAAAGCCTTAGTAAGGCCACACCTAGAGTACTGCATCCAGTTTTGGTCACCAGACTATAAAAAAGATGTTGAGACTCTGGAAAAAGTGCAGAGAAGAGCAACCAGGATGATTTTAGGGGACTGGAGGCTAAAACATATGAAGAACATTTGCAGGAACTGGGCCTGGCTGGTCTAGGGAAGAGAAGGACCAGGGGAGACAGGAGAGCAGCCTTCCAATATTTGAGGGGCTGCCACAGAGAGGTGGAAGGGGCCAAGCTGTTTTCCAAGGACCCGAAGGCCAGACAAGGAATAATGGATAGAAACTGATCCAGGAGAGAACAATCCACCCATGGAACAGAAGTTGCCCTCAGAAGTTGTGGGAGCTTCATCATCCCTGGAGGCTTTCAAGAAGAGACTGGATTCCCATCTGTCAGAAATGGTGTAGGGTCTCCTGCTTGGGTGGGGGGGTTGGTCTAGATGACTTTCAAGGTCCCTTCCAACTCTGATTATCTGTTTATCTGAATCACTGCAGTTGTTAAGTGGGTCACGTGGTCGTAAAGTGAATCTGGCTTCCCCACTGACTTTGCTTGTCAGAAGGTCGCAAGAGGGGGGTCACGGGACCCCCAGGGACGCTGCAACCGTCATAAATAGGACTCAGTTTGCTGAGCACCTGAATTTTGATCCTGGGGATGCTGCGACAGTCGTTAAGTGTGAAAAACAGCCCTACGTCACTTTTTTCAGTGCGGCTGTAATTCGAATGGTCAGGAAATGAAGTTGTTGTAAGTCGAGGACTGCTTACATTGCCCCAAAGCGCCTCACGCTGCATCCAGAAAGATCATTTTTCCCTTTTGGATTCGGCCCCTGGGCTGAGTGGGCTCCTGGCCAAGCAATTAGAATTAATGGTGCGCTTTTAAGCTAATGACTCATTAAAATAATGAAAGGAAAACTCTGTCCCAGAAATGCCAGCTGAAGAGCCTTCGAAGACGCCACCGCCGCAGAAAGAAAGCTGATACGCAAATTTGGAGGTGCTTTTCATGTTAAAAATACTTTAGGAAGATATGCATTATTTATATTTTATTTATTCACTCATTCAGAAGCTGCCCATCTCTCTCGCAGAGCGTGGACGGAGCAGGCATAAAAACAGAACAGCCATATATAATAAATACTGCAATAGGAGGCAGTTACAAACAAGAATGAAACAATGAAATTGGAGTAATGGTCAAATAATAGCATTGTTAATTCTTCCCCTAATGGGGGAATTCTTCTAGATTTTAGGAGAAAGCCTCACTGAATTCAGTGGAATTTGCTGCTGGATAAAAGGAGTATAGAATTTCAATTTTTGTATCCTTACCTATCCAGATAACTACAGGAATATAAACTTGAAAGATTTCTACGGGGGATTCTACCCGAAAAATACAGCAAGGAAAATGCACATTTGGTTATTCGTATATTAACTGCTGCTAGAATTGTATTTGCACAAACTTGGAAGAGTGAAGAGATACCTACAGATGAGAATGGGATTAGGAAAATATTAGAATGGGCAGAAATGAACAGATTAACTCTGGCAATTAAGGAGAGAGAGCAAACTGGATATTATATGATGTAGGATTTATTTTATCAATGGTTAAATAACAAAAAATGGAAGTTAGAAACAGAGAAGCAAAATAAAGAAGATATGTTAAAAGAGATAAGTAAATATTATGATTAGTATGTGGAATATTACTATTTTAATATTGTAGAATTACGGTAACATCAACGTAATGAAGGATGTTGCAAATTTTGATTATTGTTCAACCAAGATATTTGTACCCAACAACACTGTGTTCAACTGAAGATGGAATTGTTACATTAAAAATTACAAAAAAGAAAAAAAAAGGAATATAAACTACAGGATTTACGACCATGGATTTAGTGATGGTTCAGAGTTACAAAGGCACAGAAAAAAGGGACTGGTGACCTAGTCCTCGGTCTTATGACTGTCGCAGAATCCTCATGGCCACGTGATCAAAAGGTCTTTCCCATATATCCCTACCTTACAGGTCTAAAAGTTAGCCCTGGAAGGGAATTTATAGATGTCCAGGCTGAGCCCAAGGGAAGGAGGAGTGAAACGTATCATCGGTCTCGAGTCCCTTTGCGACATTAGTAGTTCAGATTCTTATAGGGAATTTAAGCTTGTCATAAATCTTTAGATCCAATTGAACTGCCTTAAACTTCCAGATTTTCCCGCGCTGGACAAGACATGTTCTAAGTACCGGAGGTCACTATCCCTTCTCGGCCCATCTGCTCTGACATCTGGACCCCCGGCCACTACCCCTAGCATCTTCCTCTTACACCGCCTCTCCATCACGCTGCCCTCGGTCCTTTGCAGTGAATTTCCAACGCGTTCACCCAGAGGCAACAAAATGGCGGGCTCCCTCAACTTACAGCCACAATTAACCATCCGGTTGTTAAGCGAGACGTTTGTGAAGTGAGATTAGTCCCATTTTACGACTTCTCTTGTTATTATATCTTTGTCATTGTTCTTGACTTGATGTAGTATCTTGAGCAATGTTTCTGGACCTCAAGTAGTTTAAGATGGGTGGACTTCCACTCCCAGAATTCCCCAGCCAGCATGCTAATGAGCTTGACGGAAGGGTGGACTTCCACTCCCAGAATTCCCCAGCCAGCATGCTAATGAGCTTGACGGAAGGGTGGACTTCCACTCCCAGAATTCCCCAGCCAACTGGCTGGGGAATTCTGGGAGTGGAAGTCCACCCATCTTAAACTTCTTGAGGTCCAGAAACACAGATTTAGACGCTTGTTTTCTTCTTGAAATCTGCCTGGCTCTGATTCTATGGACTGTCCAAAGCTCCAACACACACACACACACACACACACACACACACACACACACACGTTTGTGCACATGGGCGTGCATGCACAGAGGCCCCTCAGGCCGGGAGCAGGCAGTCCCCTGCCCGCTCCGCTTCCCCAGCCAAAGTGGGCCTCGGGTTTCGTTTTCCAAACTCGCTCATTATTCATCAAGTCACAATTTCGTGCAGGCCGGCAAGCCAGGAGCCACTAAATATTTCATGCCCCCTCCGCCCCCCCCAGTGAAATCCTTCCTCTGCTGCCACCCAGCCAGCTGACCAAGCACCTGCCAAACAAAAGCAGTGGGGGTCTCTGCCCCCCACAAAGGCCGGGACCCCGAAACCTGAGAGCATCCTGTGCAGAGCGACAGGTGGGGAGGCAGGAGAAGGCGAAGTCTTTCGTCCCTGGGGGCATCTTGCAGAACTGCGCTGGTTTCCAAGGCTGGGGGTTGTTTTTTCCCACCCTGGTTGGATGAGACCAGGGAGGATTTCTTGCAAAGGGTGGCGGCCTGCCAGTAGTTGAGGGGTCCGGCCCCAAGGACAGCGAGGGGGTCAAGCTATTCCCCAAAGCAACTCGAGGGGGGACGAGAAGCAACGGGTGGAAACTCCCCAAGGAGAGAAGCAACCTGGAATGAAGGAGGAACTTCCTGACCGTGAGGACAATGAACCAGTGGAACTGCTTGCCACCAGAAAGGCGTGGGTGGTCCATCACGGGGCATTTGCAAGAAAAGACTAGACAACCTTTTGTCTGTAAATGTATGCGGATGGACTAGAAGATCTTCAAGGTCTCTTCCAGTCCTATGATTCCGTGAGGCAGAAAGATAAGATAGATATGATAGATGGACAGGTAAGGTAGAAAGTGGATGGATGGATGGATGGAGAGAGGTGGGCAGGTAGGCAGGTAGATGATAAATAGAAAGGTAACAGAGAGACAGATAGAGATGATAGATAGATAGATAGAAAGATGATGGATGGATAGATGGATGGATGGATGGATGGATGGATAGATAGATAGAAAGATAGATGGATGATAGATGAGTGGATAGATAGGTAGGTAGATAGATAGATAGATAGATAGATGGATGGATGGATGGATGGGATAGATAGATAGATAGATAGATAGATAGATAGATAGATAGATAGATAGATAGATAGATAGATAGATAGATAGGGATAGATAGATAGATAGATAGATAGATAGATAGATAGATAGATAGATAGATAGATAGATAGATAGATAGATAGATAGATAGATAGAGAATTAAATGGATAGATAGAGAGATAGATAGACATAGTTAGATGATAGATACATAGATAGATGGATGAATGGATGGATGGATGGAGGGATGGATGAATGGATGGATAGTTAGACTGATAGAGATGATAGATAGATGATAGATAGATAGATAGATAGATAGATAGATAGATAGATAGATAGATAGATAGATAGATAGATAGATAGATAGATAGATAGATAGATGGATGGATGGATGGATGGATGGATGGATGGATGGATAGATAGATAGATAGATAGATAGATGATGGATAGATAGATAGATAGATAGATAGATAGATAGATAGATAGATGGATGGATGGATGGATGGATGGATGGATGGATAGATAGATGGATGGATGGATGGATGGATAGATAGATAGATATAGATAGATAGATAGATAGATAGATAGATAGATAGATAGATAGATAGATAGAAAGAAAGATAGATGGATGATAGATGAGTGGATAGATAGGTAGATAGATAGATAGATAGATAGATAGATAGATAGATAGATAGATAGATAGATACAGGTAGATAGAAAGATAGATGATAGAACAGCTGGTCTCCAGAAGTTGCGCGTACTCCATCCCTGGAGGCTTTTAAGGAGAGACTGGACTGCCACCTGTCTGAAATAGTATAGGGTCTCCTGCTTGGGCCAGGGGTTGGTATAGAAGACCTCCAAGGTGCCCTCCAACTCTATTGTGATTAAGACTAAGTGTCCTGGCCTAGTGGTTAGAATGCAGTACTGCAGGCTACTTCCGCTGACGGCCGGCTGACAGCAGTTCAGCAGTTCGAGTCTCACCAACTCAAGGTTGACTCGGCCTTCTGTCCTTCTGAGGTGTTAAAATGAGGACCCAGATTGTTGGGTCCAAGAGGCTGACTCTGTAAACTGCTTAGAGAGGGCAGTAAAAGTCCTGGGAAGTGGCACATAAGTCTAAGTGCTATTGCTCTCCTCCTCCTCCCTCCTTCCAGCCCTGATGATGTCCCCTAGTTGGGTCATGAAACGTCTGCAAGAAAACAACCCAGGTCAGAGGGCACCAAGAACTCCACAGTCTTCCTCCTCCTCCTCCTCCTCTCCTTCCCTTTCTCCTGCACTCTGCAAACACCCATTCCCTTCTAGCACTGATAATGTTCCCTAGTTGGGTCATGAAACATCTGCAAGAAAACCACCAAGTTCACAGAGCACCAAAGACCCCACAGTTCTCCTCCTCCTCCTCCTCTCCACAAACCCCTCTTCCTTCCATCACTGAAGATGTTCCCTAGTTGGGTCATGAAACGTCTGCAAGAAACCCACCCAGCTTAGGGACCACCAAGGAGCCCCTCTCACCCACATCTGTCACTCCCAGGTCCCCAGGAAGGAGTCCGACAACAGGCCGACAAAGCTGCCAAATCCAGATAACAGATAATCAGAGTTGGAAGGGACCTTGTAGGTCATCTAGTCCAACCCCGCTGCCCAAGCGGAAGACCCTAACACCATTTCTGACCGATGGCAGTCCAATCTCTTCTCGAAAGCCTCCAAGGATGATGAAGCTCCCACCACTTCCAAGGCGAAGCTTCCAATCCAGTCTCAACATCTGACTGACTCATCCGATCGACGTTAACAATTCATTTATTCAGCGCATAAGTCAGACGGCCCCCAGCGACTGCGAGTGCGAACGAACGAACGGCAGAAGCTGCAACAACTCCGACCTTGGCATAATGAGAGCGCGAGAACAAGTTATGCAAAAATATGCAAAGCACGTGGGAACGTGGGATCCCAAGGATACAGGCTTTTAGGCCTTTTTATCCCTTTATATAGGTAGAACGGTGGTTTTTCAGTTTATATCTCCTGTGATTCTCATTCCCTCCTTTCCTTTCTTGGCTTTCTCCCTCCTTCCTGCTGGGTTTCAAGTTTGCAGAAGAGCCTCGGTTTGTTAAAAAATATTCCTGTGGCGTTATTTGGGAATCTGGGACTTAAATTTTGTTTTTGCATATATTTTTTCCCGTCTTCTCCTGGAATCTCTTCCACCAGCCCCACCCGGCAACCAGCAGTCTAAAATAAAAGGCCAGCCTCCACGAACGAGGAGGCTCTAAGTATCTGCACTTAGGTGGTTTTTAAAATACATTTATGCATTCAGCACACCCATCCACATGCGTAGCTGTGCAGGAAGTTCTCGGCTTACGACCGTTCAGGCTCAGTGGCTGTTTAAAGTGACAGTGGAATTGCAAAAAAAAAAAAAAAGTGGGTTAAAGGCCGTCCTCTCCTTATGTCCATTTGCTTACTGACCAGTCACGGGGAAAAATGACTTTCAGGTAGTGCTCAACTTACACTATTCGTTTAACGACCGTTCAAAGTTGGGTGTTGGGTGACTTTGGGCCAGTCCCCAGGAGACGGGGAGTTCTAGTTTCGCCTGAGGCAGGAAAGCCTAAGTGACTTTAGGGCCAGTCCTTCCCTCAACCGGTCCTGCCCAACACACCTCACAGGGTTGTTGTTTGCAGGCAAAATAGAAAAAGGGAATATGAAGGATGGTCCCCATTTTGAATTTCTCTCTCTATAAAAGGCGAAATTACCCCTCACGCATCATCACAAAATCTCCAGAACCGTAAAGCCTACAAACTTGACATTTGGCCCGTAGGTTCCTCTTGGCTTCTAGGGGCTCCCTAACAAAGGATTTTTCCAAATGACCATCAGAGCATTAAGAGTATTTCCTATATTATTATTATTATTATTATTATTATTATCATTATTATTATTATTATTACCCTCTGATGCTAAGGAGTTCCACTCTCCCTCCCCACCTGGAAAGAAATCTCTTCCAAATGCAAAACACAAGCAGAGGAGTTTCACTTTCACAGCACCAAGCAGCTTTAGTACAGAACAGTTGAGCTAAGCCACGCCCAGGCTCCTTGCTGTCTCCTCCTTGCTCTCCCAGCAAATGCTCTTTCAGTTTCCAAACAGCCCTCCACTCTCTCACACACTGACAGGACGCTAGTTTTAATTCAGCTTTGCAATGGGGATGCAAGAAGGCTTACTCCAGCTTTACAACAGGGATGTGAGGGGAAAGATAACTTCTGATTTTCAATGGTGTTGCAAGCGGGAGATTTACTCTAGCTTTACAATGGCGAGCCAAGGAGGAGGTTTCTCCAGCTTTAGAATGAGGATGCGAGGAGGTTTACTCCAGCTTTACAATGGGGTTGCAAGGAGGAGGTTTGTTTGTCTGTTTATTTGTCAAGATAGTATTCGATAACAGGTATAAGTATAAACATGTCTATGAGTACATGAAATGGATAGGAATGAAAAAAGAAACAATTTTACTTTTTTAAACAAACAAGTTTTCTCCTACTTTACAACAGAGTTGCAAGAAGGAGGTTTACTCCAGCTTTACCATGGGACTGCAAGGAAGAGGTTTACTCCAGCTTTGCAAGGAGGATGAAAGGAGGAAGTTAGCTCCTGCTCTCTAATGGGGCTGCATGAAGGAGGTTGGCTCAGCGTTTTACAATGGGGATGCACAGAGGAGCTCTGCTCCAGCTTTACTACACCAGCCAGGCCTTGACTGCATGAATCCTGCCCCGACGTGGAATGCATTGAAGGTAAAAGCATCTCTAAACCCCGTCACCCCACCCCCTCCCCAAATTCTTCTCCTGAGAACCCCGTTCGGATAAACAGCGGAGAGGGGAAGAGGGGGGGGCAGATAAGGATGCCCGCTGCACCGCCCCCTGCAGCCCTGATAAGAGAGGCGGCACTGGAAGGGAGAGGGGCCTGAATGGACGCCTGTCAAAGACCTAGAAGACCTTGAATTACACCGTCTTCGGTCCGATCTAAGTATAGTACATAAAATCATACATTGCGATGTCCTACCTGTCAATGAATACTTCAGCTTCAACCATAACAACACAAGAGCAACACAACAGATACAAACTCAAAGGTTAATCGCACCAAACTTGATTGCAGGAAATACGACTTCAGCAACAGAGTGGTCAATGTCTGGAATACTCTGATTCTTTGATTTCTTCCCCAAACCCCCCAAAATTTAACCTCAGACTCTCTACTATTGACCTCACCCCTTTCCTAAGAGGTCTGTAGGGGACGTGCATAAGCGCATCGATCGTGCCCACCGTCCCTGTCCTATTGTCTCTTTTATTTTTCTTATATGTATCCGTGTATTCATAGCTACGTTTTTACTTCTACCTATTATCTTGTAAGCGATTGACAAATCAAAATAAATAAATAAATAAATAAACTGCCAAGGGCGGGAGAGGGAGGGAGGTGGGCCTGGCTGGCACCCCCGGCCCGAAAGCGAAGGAGAAGCGAAGACGGAAATGGAACAATCCGCACATTAATATTAACGGAGGAGTCAAAGCGACTGTCGGCAGGGAAGAAGAAGAAGTGAAAGTGTGACTTTGCTTTCCTTTGGAGAACTGATAATGAATTCGGTGCCCAAGAGAGGGAGGGGGAAGGGGAGGGATGGGGGAGGGGGAAGGGGAGGAAGAGGAAAGGAAGGGGGAAGAGGAGGAGAGGAAGGGGAAAGGATGGGGAGAGGGGAAGGAGGGGAGGAGGAGGAAGAAGAAGAAGAAGAGGGGAGGAAGAGGAAGAAGAAAAAGGAGGTGGTGGAGGAGGAGGAGGAGAAGGAGGAGGAGGAGAAGGAGAAGAAGGAGGAGGAGGAGAAGAAGGAGGAGAAGAAAGGAAGGAGGAGGAGGAGAAGGAGGAGGAGGAGGAGGAGGAGGAGGAGGAGGAGGAGGAGGAGGAGAAGGAGGGGAAAAGAAGGAGGAGAAGAAGAAGAAGGAAGAGAGAAGAAGAAGAAGAGGAGGAGGAGGAGAGAGGAGGAAGAAGGAGGAGGAAGAAGGAGGGGAGGAGGAAGGAGGAGGAGAAGGAGGAGGAGAAGGAAGGAGAGGAGAGGAGGAGGAGGAGGAGGAGGAGGAGAAGGAGGAAGGAGAAGGAGGAGGAGAAGGAGGAGGAGAAGAAGGAAAAGAAGGAGGAGGAGGAGGAGGAGGAGGAGGAGAGGAGGAGAAAGAAGGAGGAGGAAGGAAGAAGAAGAAGAAGGAGGAGGAGGAGGAGGAGGGAGGAAGGAGGAGGAGGAAGGGAGGAGGAGAAGGAGGAGGAGAAGAAAAGAAAGAAGAATGAAAAGAAGGAGGAGGAGGAGGAGGAGAGAGAAGAGAAAGAGAAGAAGAGGAAGAGGAAGGAAGAGGAAGAGGAAGAAGAAGAAGAAGAAGAAGAAGAAGAAGAAGAAGAAGAAGAAGAAGAAGAAGAAGAAGAAGAAGAAGAAGAAGAAGAAATTGAGACACAGGAGAAAGAAGGAAAGGAAGAAGAAGAAAAGCTAATAGAGGGGCGGGGGGAGGAGGAAGAGGAAGTAGTAGCAGTAGCAGTAGCAGTAGCAGTAGTAGTAGTAGTAGTAGTAGTAGTAGAACAACCGGTTTCCCCACTTATGACCGTTGCAGCACCTCCATGGTCTCATGATGCAAATTCAGAAAGGTTGCAAAAAACAGGGTGAGAGACTCCTAGGGCTGGAAGGGACCTCGGAGGTCCTCTAGTCCACTTCAGCCCCCTGAGTCTCAGCCCCCCCGGGACCAGCACAGCCTGATCAGGGAGAGGTCCGTTGTAACTTCAAGCAGTCCCTGAACTCAGGGTCGTAAACTGAAGAGTCCCTTTATCTCAAGGCTCGGCAAGCAGGCAGTAGAGGCGCCTCCCCTCCCCACCCAGCCCCCTCCCCGGCTGTGCCCTATTTTTCTACCACTATGTTCCCAAGAGAAAATGCAAAAATCCTCCAACAGATATCACCGCAGGGGGGGCGGGGAGAGATACACCGCACAGAAATCGCATCCTTGTTGTGCTTGTGAAGAGGTGTGAAACCCTTCGGGGGTTCTTTCTTTCTTTCTTTCTTTCTTTCTTTCTTTCTTTCTTTCTTTTCCTCCTAACCAATATGAAGGAGTTCTCGGGGCGCAGTTCACGCCATCGCGCTTCTGAAGTGGGGAGAAAAGTGGAGACTGGAGCCTCAGTTTCCCCGTCAGAATGCCAACCGGAGCCGCCTAGGCAAGGAGAGGAGCTGGCAGACTTTGCAACGTCTGCTTCCCCCTCTTGAAATAATTTTTTTTTAAAAAAAATAAAACAACCAGGATCCCAACAGCCGCCACCCACAGCTCGTAAATCCTGCAAATATTGACTCTGGGAATGTGTGAAAACAACAACCAGGAGGATCTTCAGAGTAGGAGGCAGACCAGAGCGGGGCACCATCTGGTCTCTTGCAACAGAAGTCAAAGCAACCGAGGCCGGTGATTTTTGCTCAGCCCGGCCAACTTTAAGGGGGCTGGACTTCAACTCCCAGAATCCCCCAGCCGGCAGGTCGTAAGTGGGGAAATAAAATGGTCAATAAAAGTCACTTTTTTTTCAGTTCTGTTTAACGTCTAAGAGCCACTAAACGAGGGATCCCCAAACTTGGCAACTGTAAGACTTGTAGACTTCAATTCCCAGAATTCTCCAGCCGGCTATGCTGTGAGTGATGAGTGAGACAGGGAGGGAGGGAAAGAGGAAGGAGGGAAGGAAGGAGGGAAGGAAGAGGGAAGGAGAGAAGAAAGGAAGGAAGAAGTGAGTGAGACAGGAAGAAAGGGGAGGGAGGAAGGAAGGAGAGAAGGAAGAGGGAAGGAGAGAAGAAAGGAAGGAAGAAGTGAATGAGACAGGGAAAGGGGAGGGAGGGAAGAAGAGAAGGAAGAGGGAAGGAGAGAAGAAAGGAAGGAAGAAGTGAGTGAGACAGGGAAAGGGGAGGGAGGGAAGGAAGGAGAGAAGGAAGAGGGAAGGAGAGAAGAAAGGAAGGAAGAAGTGAGTGAGACAGGGAAAGGGGAGGGAGGGAAGAAGAGAAGAAAGAGGGAAGGAGAGAAGAAAGGAAGAAAGGAGTGAGTGAGACAGGGAGGCAGGAAAGAGAAGGGAGGGAAGGAAGGAGGAGAAGGAAGAGGGAAGGAAGAAGAAAGGAAGAAAGCAGTGAGTGAGACAGGAAAAGGGGAGGGAGGGAGGGAAGAAGAGAAGAAAGGGAAGGAGGAGAGAAGAAAGGAAGAAAGAAGTGAGTGAGAGACAGGGAAAGGGGAGGGAGGGAAGAAGAGAAGAAAGAGGGAAGGAGAGAAGAAAGGAAGAAAGGAGTGAGGAGACAGGGAGGGGAGGCAGGGAAAGAGAAGGGAGGGAAGGAAGGAGAGAAGGAAGAGGGAAGGAAAGAAGAAAGGAAGAAAGGAGTGAGTGAGACAGGGAAAGGGGAGGGAGGGAAGAAGAGAAGAAAGAGGGAAGGAGAGAAGAAAGGAAGAAAGAGTGAGTGAGTGAGACGGAAAGGAGGGAGGGAGGGAAGAAGAGAAGAAAGAGGGAAGGAGAGAAGAAAGGAAGAAAGGAGTGAGTGAGACAGGGAAAGGGGAGGGAGGGAGGAGAGAAGAAAGAGGGAAGGAGAGAAGAAAGGAAGAAAGAAGTGAGTGAGTGAGTGAGACAGGGAAAGGGGAGGGAGGGAAGAAGAGAAGAAAGAGGAAGGAGAGAAGAAAGGAAGAAAAAGAAGTGAGTGAGTGAGTGAGACAGGGAAAGGAGGGAGGGAAGAAGAGAAGAAAGAGGGAAGGAGAGAAGAAAGGAAGAAAGAAGTGAGTGAGTGAGTGAGTGAGAGACAGGGAAAGGGGAGGGAGGGAAGAAGAGAAGAAAGAGGGAAGGAGAGAAGAAAGGAAGAAAGAAGTGAGTGAGACAGGGAAAGGGGAGGGAGGGAGGGAAGAAGAGAAGAAAGAGGGAAAGAGAAGAAAGGAAGAAAGAAGTGAGTGAGGGAAAGGGGAGGGAGAAGATGAGAAAAAGGGAAGGAGAGAAGAAAGGAAGAAAGAAGTGAGTGAGTGAGGGAAAGGGGAGGGAGGGAGGGAAGAAGAGAAGAAAGGAAGAAGGGAGAGAGGGAAAGAAAGGAAGGAAGAGGGGAGGGGAAGGAAGGGAGAGAGAAAAGAGATGGAAGGAGGAAGGAAGAAGGAAGGGACAAGAGGGAAGGAAAAAGATGTGAGTGAATGAGCGAGGGGAGGAAGGAAGGAAAAAGAGAGGGGGGAGGGAGCTGTGCCAGTTGGGGAACTCGAGGGATTTGAAGTCCCCCCTCTTCAAACCATCAAGGTTAAGAAACCTGGTTGTGCCAATCAAACTGCCACAAGGACAATTTCAACCACTCTTGTTAACAAGGTTTAGGAGATGCAGGAAGAAAACTTGGACTAAATGAACAGTCGTAAGACTCATGACCACAATCGAACCCAAAATCGGTCGTAAGTGTGAAATATGGTTGTAAGTCACTTTTTTTCACTGCCGTCGTAACTTCAAATGGCCACTAAGCTTCAAATGAGCTCTAAGTACAGGTTAAGTTGAGGCTACCTGTATTTGGCTCTTTCCCTGGGATGGAGAGGCAGGGTCACACCTGCACGCAACACGCGGCAAAGGGCAACAACTGGCAACCAGGAACAGGTTCCTTCTACCCCTCGCCCCCCCTCCCCCCCCCCATGGGAATACAACAAGTCCCCCCACCCGGAGCCTTTCGCCAAACTGGAAGAACAAGGTGAGGGTCACAGAAGCCGCGGGCAGGAGGAGGAGGAACCGGTTCCCAGCACCCGGGCATGACGTGGCACCCCCTTGGCACACAAGGGAAAACCCCACCTGCCCGGGGTTTTCCTCCTGGGGAGGGGGAGGGTTGGTCATGCGTTGGGAGAAGTCGCCATTAAGTGAACCAGAGGGGGAGGAGGGCTGGTGGTCCAGGAAGAGCCTGAGTTATTAAGGGTAGGTGGATGGGATGGGACGGGAAGGAAGGGAAGGAGGGAGGGAAGGAGGAAGGAGGGAGGAGGGAGGAAAGAAGGAAGGAGGAAGAGAAGGAGGAAGCAAGCAAGGAGGAAGAGGAGGGAGGGAACGAGGAAGGAACGAAGGAAGAGGAAGGAAGGAGGGAGGGAGAAAAGAACGGGTGAAGGAAAAGGGAGGGAGGGAGGAATGAAGAAAAGGGAGGGAGGGAGGAAGAGGAAAGGAGGGAAGGAGGGAAAAGCAAAGGGAGGGACGGAGAGAGAGGAAGGGATGAAGGAAAAGGGAGGGAGGGAGGAGGGAAGAATGAAAAAGAAAAAGGGAGGGAGAGAAGAATGGACGAAGGAAAGAAAGAAGAAAGAAAAGGGAGGGATGAAGGGAGGGAGGGAGGAAGGAAGAGTCTATCCTTCTATCTATCTATCTATCTATCTATCTATCTATCTATCTATCTATCTATCTATCTACCTACCTACCTATCCACTCATCTATCATCTATCTATCTATCTATCCATCCACTCATCTATCATCTATCTATCTATCTATCTATCTATCTATCTATCTATCTATCTACCTCCTACCTACCTACCTATCCACTCATCTATCATCTATCTATCTATCTATCCATCCATCCATCTATCATCTATCTATCTATCTATCTATCTATCTATCTATCTATCTATCTATCTATCTATCTACCTACCTACCTACCTACCTACCTACCTATCAGTGGTGGGATTCAATTTTTTTTATTACCGGTTCTGTGGGCGTGGCATGGCTTGGTGGGCGTGGCAGGGGAAGGATATACTGCAAAATCTGCCTCCCCCCCACCCCACTCACCTGCTTTCCAGCTCTGTTCTCCTGGGCAGGGCAACCAAAGGAGACCCAGCCCATCAGCTGGGACTCCATGGGAGGCAGAGAAGAGATGGGGGTTGGCGGGGCCAGTCGGAGGCGGGATTGGCCGGTTCTCCCAACTGCTCCAAATTTCCGCTACCGGTTCTCCAGAACCGTTCAGAACTGGCTGAATCCCACCTCTGCGATCTATCATCTCTCTCTCTCTCTCTCTCTCCTTCTCTCTCTCTCCTTCTCTATCTCCCAAAGGATCTTCCTTCAAGCTACGGAGGCTATTCCGCTTTTGGGGTGCAATAGGCAGGGAGGCGAAAAGAAGAGGAAGACCCTGGGATTCCCGGCCACCTGACCAACCCGTTCTACAACCAACTTCCTTCCCAACCTTCGTGGCTCCACCGTGGTCATCACTCGAGGACTACTTTGGAAAGGCCGCCGGCCGGAGGACGATGCCCACTGACGCGTTAGACCTCGCCTTCCCTCCTTCCCCAGCAGGGGATTCTCGGCAGATGCGGCTGCCGTGATTCCCAAGCCGCCCCGAGACTTGAACCCCGAACCGTGAGCCCCCACCAGCTGTCCAAGGTCAAACGCTCTACAATGGGCCTGCCAGCCTCTGCCGGCAATTGAAGCCGAGTTAGAGACGCTGAGGGGGCATCGCCGGGCTGCTGGGAGACCAAGCGTCGCTCCCACCGCCGGCCTAAATGGCGGACGAAAGGCTAAAAACGCCGCAGCTCGCCTTTTTTTCCTGAGGTCCATTAACGAAGCGGAAAAACTCCTGGGGGAGCCATGACTGGAGGGGATCTGGAGAGAAAGCGGGGGGGGGGCTCTGTGAGAAGGGCAGTTTCCCCCCCAATTGTCACATTCGGGGGACTTTGGAAGTTATCAACAGAAGAGAATAGTTGCAGCTGAAAGGTTATCTCAGCTGGGTGCGTTCTCTTGCGGGCATCTCATGACCCAACTAGGGAACATCATCAGAAGAGAATGGGCTTAGGAGGAGGAGGAGGAGGAGGAGGAGGAGGAGGAGGAGGAGGAGGAGGAGGAGGAGAGTAAGAACTGTGGGGTCCCTAGTGTTCTGAGCTTGGTGCGTTCTCTTGCAGGCATCTCATGACCCAACTAGGGAACATCATCAGGGCTAGAAGGGAGGTGGGGTTTGCAGGTAGGAGGCGGAGGACGATGCAGGAAGGAAAAGAACGATGGGGGTCCTTGGTGCTCTCTGAGCTTGGTGGGTTTTCTGGCAGACATTTCACGACCATACTAGGTGACATCATCAGTGCGTGAAAGGAGAGGGGTTGCTCTCTGGCTATATTGCAGTGGCTTTGCCCTAACACTGTGGGTGAGCGTGTTGTCGGGCCGTTGTTTGCCTGGTGTTGGTCCCCGCTTGCCTAAGTGTAGGCTGGCCCAGTCTAATTAAGGAACTAGCGAGGAGAAAAGCACATTCCCACCCACGCTGGCAGCGCAAGCGACTGCGTGTAAACAGGACTGAACCCCCACACCCTCCCTTGCACTGATGGTGTTCCTTAGCTGGGTCGTGAAACGTCTGCCAGAAAACCCCCAAGCTCAGAGAGCACCCAGGACACCCCACAGTCCTCCTCCTCCTCCTCTTCCTCCTTCTCCTCCTCCTCCTCCTTTCTCTCTTGCAAGCCTTCCTCGCTTCTAGCACTGATGATGTTCCTTAGCTGGGTCGTGAAACGTCTGCCAGAAAACCCCCAAGCTCAGAGAGCACCCAGGACCCCTCAGTCCTCCTCCTCCTCCTCCATGTTAGTAAACCAGACTGACCCCCCCGCCCCCCCCTTCAGCTCCTTCCTCTCTGACCAGCCTCTCCTCCTTCTTCCTTTTGCAGCTCATTCGTTGTCCTTTGGAGGTTTCTCCTGCTTGCAAACCTCTGGTAAATCAAGAGCAATTTAGAGCCCAGGCTCCGCCTCCCTTTGCATCGATGGGCCTAATTGGGGAGGGGGGGTGCAGGGGGGAGTGCAGGGAAATGGATTGGAAAAGGGCAGGGCCCACGAGCGGCTGCTGACATCACAAAAAACACAGCCAGCTGCCCTGCAACCTTCTGATGCAAATAAACTCCAATTCGCGGCCTCCTTAAATTAATTAAATGGAATTAGCATCTTCAACGAGGCCCCCCCACCCCACCCCCACCCCCAAGAAAAGATTTAAGGAGGCTGGCAAGGCCTCTGAGCTAAGCCGGAACCAGGTGCTATGCACAGTCCAGGCGTAACAACCGTTTAGTGGCTATTCCAAGTTATAAGGGCATTGAAATAATAGAATGGAATAGAAAATAGAATAGAATAGAAAATAGAAGAGAATATAGAAGAGAAGAGAATATAGAAGAGAAGAGAATATAGAATGGAACGGAACGGAACAGAATAGAATAGAACAGAATAATAGGGAATAGGATAGGATAAGATAGGGTAGGATAGGATAGGATAGGATAGGATAGGATAGGATAGGATAGAATAGAATAGAATAGAATAGAATAGAATAGAATAGAATAGAGGAGAGGAGAGGAGAGAATAGAAAATAGAATGGAATGATGGAATGAAGACTACAATACAATACAATACAATACAGAATAGAACAGAAAACAGAATAGAATATAGAATAGAATAGAATATACAATATACAATAGAACAGATAATAGAATAGAATAGAAAACAGGACAGAATAGAATAGATTAGAGAGAATGGAATGGAATGGAATGGAATGGAATGAATGAATGAATGGAATGGAATGGAATGAATGGAAGGGAATAGAATAGAATAGAATAGAATATAGAGGAGAAGAAAAGGGAGTAGAAGAGGAGAATATAGAAGAGAAAAGAATAAAGCAGAGGAAAGAAAAAGGAAGAATGGAGAAGAGGAATAGAATAGCATAAGAAATAAGAATAGAACAGAACAAAACAGAATAACAGTTGGAAGGGACCTCAGAGGTCATCTAGTCCAACCCCCTGCCCAAGCAGGAGACCCTACACCATTTCTGAAAGAGGGCAGTCCAGTCTCTCCTTGAAAGCCTCCAGGGATGGAGCTCCCACAAAAAAATGACACAACCATTTTTCACACTTAACGTCCATCGTAGCACCACCACCCCACCGCAAAGTCGCACAATCAAAATTCAGGAGCTCGGCAACTGACTCATATTTATGACGGGGTCCCTTTTGTGACCTTCTGGCAAGCAGAGTCAACAAAGGGGGAAGCCAGATTCACCTAACAGTTGTGTGATTAGCCGCCGCAGTGATTCCGCTTAACAACGGTGGCAAGAACAGTCGTAAAATGAGACGGGACTCGCTTGACAACTGTCTCACTTAGCAAGGGAAATTTTGGGCTCAATTGTGATCATAAGTCAAGGACTACCTCTCCCCTGGATTTGTCAGCATTTCAACCTGGCTTCAAAGGAGAGATCCGTCACCCCAGCAGAGCTGAAAATTTCTTTTCTGCGCTATGAAAAATACTTAGCTGCAAAAATCTGGATTTCTCTTGTTGTTGGACATGCAGATTGCAGCGAAAATTCTTTAGGGAAGAACAGACGGAGTTGGCAGCGGTGGCCAAATTAATAATTAAAGAGAAGATCCGATCCTGCTTTGCTTCCGCTCTGAAACCAATTCCAGACACAGAAACAGGAGCTTGAAACAGAAAAATAAATGCAATTCCAACTGGGATTTATTGATAAGTTTCTTGTTACAAAAACGGCTGGTATGTACCCAGGAAGGAAGGAAGGAGAAAACGGAGGGAGGTAAAGTTAAAAAAAAAGTTAGGTTGTATATTATTATTTTTGTTCTACCACAATGAATAAATTTGGAAATTAATGGGGGCTTTTTCCTCTTCTTTTTTCCTTCACTTTACACTTTTCTTAGCCTCTCTTTCCCCTTTCCTGTTTCCTTATTCTCTTTGTTTTTCTTTGTATTTTATATGACAATAATCTCAATAAAACTTGTATTAAAAGAGATTTATCTGCAGAATTCTGCCAATGAACCTGCTAAAAAGGCAAAAGGACATTTCCTTTTTATTGTTATAATTTCAATAAAACATTGTAATTTTTTTAAAAAAAGATTTATCTGCAGACTCCTGCCGATGAACCCGCTGCTAAATAGGCAAAAGGACATTTCCCTTTTTTATTCATATTATGATAATTTCAATACGACGATATTAAATTATATGTTTTTTAAATGATCTGCAGATTTCCACCAATGAACCCGCTATTCAAAAGTCAAAAGGACATTTCCTCTTTTCTTCCGTTTGTACATTTGGATGCCATTAAATTATTTTTAAAAAAAGAAAAGAAATAGATTTTGCTGCAAAGTTCTGCTGACGAACCTGCTGTTAAAAAGCCAAAAGGACATTTCTACTTTTAGCTTATTTATTTCAGGACCCTAGGAGCGTTACGCAGAGGTTTATTATAATCCACGTGTTAAAAACCACCGTAGCTTTTCACCGGAAAAAGAGCAAGGAAAGCTTTGATCCCCTGGATGTTGAGAGGGATTTTTGGAGAAGAAAGCAGATGGTGGCACTCGAAAGCCTTTTTCCCCTGATCTCTTGGGAAGATTAAGGGGAGGGGGTCTTTGCCACAAGGCTGAGACCGAAACACAGACATGGCCGAGGGAAGCTGGACGGAGGAGGGGGCCGTAAAACCTCCCTCCCTCTGTGAAAATCCCACAAATAAAAAGAATAAATACAATGCAAAACAATAAGAAAAAAATAATCATTCCATAAAAGAAAAATTTGGGGCTGGGTTTGTTTCGATCCCGCCTTTATTATTTTTACAAATAACTCAAAAGGAGGCAAAGATATCCAACACTCCTTCCACCTCCTCTTGGGGCGGGCTGGGCTGGGAGGGAGGGGCTGGGTCTACATCACCCAGTTGGCTTTCATGCCTCAGGCAGGACTAGAACTCACCGTCTCCTGGTGATTGGTTCAATATTACTTTAACCAGCCTTCATGCCTAAGATCAGGGGTGGGATTCAAATTTTTTAACAACTGGTTCTGTGGACGTGGCTTAGTTAGTGGGCGTGGCTTGGTGGTCATGTGACTTGGGTGGACATGACTTGGTGGTCATGTTATTGGCTGGATGTGGCCAATTCAATATCCCTCACATCGAGGCACGCATTTCCTCGCCCGGCCTCTTGTGACTGTGGGGATGCTGCAACGGTCATAAGTGTGAAAAACGGTCATAAGTCGCTTTTTTCAGGGCCATTGTAACTTTGAAGGGTCACTCCACACAAGCAAAGTACCAGCAAAGGAAGAAAAAAACTCCAGAGATGTTCCTGAGATAGGAAGTCTAGTCCTGCCAAGAATGTAATAAGGGTTAACGGAGGAGAGGCAGTTTCTGTCAGCAACACCAGAATGTTTCCTTCCTGCCTTCCTTACAGGATTAGCCCTGTAATTTCTTCTAACAACCGGTTCTCCGAACTGCTTAGAAGGTTAACAACCGGTTCTAGCGAATAGGTGCCAACGGGTAGAATCCCACCCCTGACTAAGATGGACCAGAACTCCCTGTCCGCTGGTGATTGGCTCAAAGTTACCCAGCCACTTTCATACCTAAGGCAGGACTAGAACTCACGACCTCCTGCTTTCCAGCCTGGGGCCTAACCACTAGACCAAACTGCCTCAACCTATTTTATTGTGGGCCACTGTGTGTGACACGGGAGTCCTTTCCGTTTCGTTCCCCGGGGTTGAAGTTTCCGCTTTTTTTTTGCTTTGCTTCTCCCTCCGGGCCGCGCAGGGGATTTTGCTAAATGCCCAAAGAATCTGCAAATCAGCTTTTAGAGGCACCAATGAGCAGATTGTACTTTTTCTTCTTTTTTTTTTTGTGGTGAGCTGGAAGCAACTTCCCCTTGGCAGCCTGCAGGCCGATTGGAAACCCAAAGAAAAGAGAAGATCAAATACACCCGGGTGGAAAGGGGTATTTTTAGTGGCAGAGGTCAAACCTCCCCGCCCAGGAGAGGGGAACAGACTGGCCTTTCGTTCAAGAGGACTTGGAGGCAGTCAGTTTCGGTTTCCCAGCTGCCGCACTGCTCTTTCAAGCCCCTTTCCCCACCCCGCTTTCTGTTGGCAACCCTAAAATGACCATAGAAATATTTTCTGAGTTGACAGGCTGGTTGGCCAACCACAACCGCAAGCCAAGAAAGTCCACCCTCTGCGTCTGGGGTTGAGCTGGGCTCTCCAGCCTCCGAACCTTCAAAAGAAGGCCCCGATGTTGACATAAGCTCACGTCCGACACACAACCACGAGCCGGAACTGGGGCCTGTTGCAAAGACCGAGGTTGTGTTACAGGCCAAACTAAGATGAACAGGGATAGTTTGGGGCTGGTTGTGGGGTGGGAATCCAACTTTTCGTTGAGGAGAGTTGATGGCCGATGGTAGGCCGTCATGTTAATCACACTCCATATAGTCCAAGGGGTCGCCAACTGGTAGGCTAGAGACCACTGGTGGTCCGTGAGAAAATTTTGGTGGTCCACAGAGAAATGTCCGTCCCCACCACCCCAAAAGCAATTAATCCAGGCTGTGTGGGAACACAAGGCTTGCGTTGCAAACAACACGGGGTAGTGAGGGGAGGGGGGAAAGGGCAGAGGGGGGGGGAACTTGCCCCAAGCGCCCCACACGCCTGGACTGGCCACCGGGCTGCTTCTTTCCGCTTCTTCCTTCTTCTGCTTTTGGCTTCACGCAGGAAAGCAGCCAAAGTCTTTCTTTCTCTCCCCAAACTCTGCCAGAAATGAGTCTTTGGGACCCTGCAAGGCCTCCTGCTCCAAGAGGCTGCGCGCAAGACTCATTTCTGGCAGAGTTTGGGGAAAAGAAAGACTTCTGCGGCTCCTGCTGTTTTCCTTGCATGAAGCCAAAAGTCTCTCTCTCTCCCTCACCCCCGAGAACAGAGCTGGAGACGGTATCCTGTGATCCCAAATAAAGAACGATCGATCGGTAGGAAAACAGGGTGCGGGATTTTCCTGCAGACTTTTTGGGGATTTTCCCAGGGTCTCTGGTCCGTGGGATTTAAAAGTAAGAGTTTGGTGGTCCCTGAGGTCCAAAAGGTTGGCGACCCCTGAATTCTAGGTGAGCCCTGAAAGATATGAGAACCAAAGTATTTGCTTCACTTAACCTGGTTATTTTGGGGAGAGGCCACGGCTACAGCTCCACAAAGGTGCGTTATTGCACAATATTATTGTTCAAGCGAAGGCAGTCTTCGATGTATGACCACAATGGACCACAAAAAAAAAAATTCTGTTGAAAGCAAGATAGTCCTTGAGTGAGTTTTCGCCCATTTTACGACCTTTCTTGCCACCGTTGTTAAGCAAATCAGCCCACTTGCTGAATATCAATGAATTAAACAAGTTATGAGGAGGCTGCAATGGTCCTAAGTGTGAAAAACAGCCGTAAGCCACTTGTTTCAGTGCCATCGTAACTTTGAATGGTCACTAAACGAACTGTCGTAAGTCGAGGACTGCCTGTAAAGCCTGGTTCACATAAGCATAACAGTTTTCCCAGGATTCTTCCATGCATGATGACCGAGGGGGACAATTGTGATTCGCTTAGCAACCCATGGCAAGAAAGATAGTAAAACAAAGCAGAACTCCCTTTAACGAATGTCTCGCTAAGCGACAAGAGATTTTTGGACCCAATTGTGGCCGTAGCTTGAGGATTCGGAAGTGAGTTGCCCTCGGAAGTTGTGGGAGGTTCATCCCTGGAGACTTCCAAAAGGAGACTGGACAGCCCTCTGTCAGAAATGGTACAGGGTCTCCCGCTTGGGCGCGGGGTTGGAATAGATGACCTCCAACATCCCTTCTAACTCTATTCTGAATTAATTAAAGTTGTAGGAGCTTCATCCCTGGAGACTTCCAAGAAGAGACTGGACAGCCCTCTGTCAGAAATGGTGTAAGTTCGTTGTCCCACTTGGGTGCAGGGTTGGACTAGATGACCTCCAAGGTCCCTTCCAACTCTGATTATCTGTTATTATCCGTTATCTGACTATGTAATTAATGTTTCTCCAAGCAAGCGTGTGCTCGTGCACAAACACACCCTCAGATACATCAGCGCACCACATTTGCACTTTTGGGGGAAGCCGCTCAGACCCACAACATGCATTGTGATCGTCACAAGGGAGCCCAACGTTTCTGTTGCTAAGCGAGGCGGTCGTTGAGTGAGTTTTGCTCTATTTTACGGCCTTCCTTGCCACCATCGTTAAGTGAATCATTGCCATGGTTATGTTAGTCATACCGTTGTTAAGTGAATCTACTTTCCCTGTGGTCAAAAGATCGCCAAAGGCGAATCACGTGGTCCCCCCCGGGGGATGCTGCGACCGTCATAACTACGAGTCAGTTTGCCGAGGGCCTGAATTGTGATCACGGGACTGCGGGGGAATGCTGCAATGGCCGTAAGTATGAAAAACGGTCATAACTATGAATTAGCCACTAAGCTTCTGAATTCTGCTCGCCTGGCGATGGGGAATAATACAAGTGCAACTGAGAAACGGTCCTAAGTAACTTCAGACGGTCGCTAAAAAGAACCGTCGTAAGTCAAGGACCGCCTGTATGGGAACTGGCCTCCTAAGATGAAGAGGAGAGTTTTGGGTTGGACTCTGGCCACCCACCCAACAAAGGGTGGATTCTTCTCTCATCTAAAAGATAACCAGGGTCGGAAAGGGATCTTGGAGGGTCATCTAGTCCAACCCCGCCCACCCAAGCATCAGACCCTACCCCATTTCTGACGGAGGGCAGTCCAGTCTCTTCTTGAAAGCGTCCAGGGATGGTGAAACTCCCACAACTTCCGAGAATTAATCGTGTCGATGAATAAAAGTCCCATCCTGGGTTTTGGGGTGCCAGGGAGACGTAAGATGATCTCTCTCTCTTTTTCTCTCTCTTACACACACACACACACACACACACAGGGCCTTCCTTGCACGCTCGCTTCCTCTTCCGGTCACAGTCCCGGCCCGGCCCGGCCCCGGCTGACCACACCAGCTCCAAGGCTGCCAAGGCTGCCCTCTGTCTGAAGGACCCCTCTGGCCAGCCAGAAATCCCCAGAGCCCCCCAAAAACCCCAGAAGAGGCAGCAGGAAAGTTGGGAGGGGGCAGGTGGGCAGGCAGGGGGCTTGACCAACGCCCCCCCACCCCACTCCCCTGCCGCTTGCAAGCCCACCAAACTCCGGAGGTGCCAATCTGGCCTTGGCACCCCTCAAAAAACCGGGTCAGGCTGAAGCTGAGCCAGCAAAGCAGGAGCCGGCCAAGATCTCGGGGTGTGTGTGTGTCGTCGTCGTCGTCCTCCCCAAATAAAAGAGGGGAGGGGGCGTACCTGGGCAGGTGTGGAGTGGGGGTAGCGGGGGGGCGGCGGTTTCTGGCCTTACCTTGATCTTGTGCAGCGACTTCTCGGCCTCCAGCACCTGAATCCAGACGGCGATGCCCGAGCGGTGGTAGGTGAGGTGCCAGCCGGCTTCCGAGTTGCATTCCCTTCGGAAGTGCTCGAAGTCGCCGTCGTCCGGGATCTGCACGCTCTCCCGGCCGGACATGCCGCCGCCGGAGGAGGAGGAGGAAGAGGAGAGGAGGAAGGCTGGGAGACGCCGAGCGGCCCCGGGCTGCGGCTCTGCGGGGCGGACGCCTGGCCGCCTCCTGCGCTCCCCCCGCGGCGACGGACGGGGCGGGCTGGCGTGGCGTTGGCGGCCGGCCCAGAAGGACAGGTGAGTCACGCGCAGGTGAGCCGAGGCCGGCCCTCCTCCTCCTCCTCCTCTTTCTCCTCCTCTTTTCCCTTCCCTTCTTCCGCCTCCTTCCTCCCCCTCCTCCTTCCTCTTCTTCCTCTTTTTCTCCCTCTTCCTCCCCTCCTTCCTTTTCTTCCTCCTTCTCTTCTTCCTCCTCCTCCTTCCTTCTTCCTCCTTCTCCCCTCCTCCTCCTTCTTCTTCTCCCCCTCCTCCTCTTCCCTCCTCCTCCTTCTCTTCCTCCTTCTCCTCCTCTTTCTCCTTCCCTGCTTCCGACTCCTTCCTCCCCCTCCTCCTTCCTCTTCCTTCTCCTTCCTCTTCCTCCTCTTTTTCTGCCTCTTCCTCTCCTCCTTCCTTTTCTTCCTCCTTCTCTTCTTCCTCCTCCTTCCTCCTCCTGTTTTTCTTCCTCTTCCTCCCCTCCTTCCTTCTCTTCTTCCTTCTCTTCTTCCTCCACCTTCTTCCTCTTCCTCCCCCTCCTCCCTTCTTTTCCTCCTCCTCCTCCTCCTCCTCCTCTTCTTCCTTCCCTCCTTCCTCCTTCTCCTCCTCTTTCTCCTCCTGTTTTTCTTCCTCCTCCTCCTCCCTCCGGTCCCGGATCCTCTCCGGAGCTAGGCGGAGGCTGCCCGGGAGCAGCTGCAGAGGGGCGGCCGGGCAAGGTCGCCTCTCTGTCGGGATGCGGTTTGGGAGCAGCGGCAAGCCGGCGCCCCCTTCGCCTCCCTGCCCCCCCCCCGCCCCGTCCCCGAGCGCTGCCGGTGTCTGCTGGGTCCTACCTGCCGTCGCTCACCGGGGCGTCCGCCTTCCCCAAGCAGGCGCCCCGCGGGCTCCGGCCGGGGAGGGCTCAGCAAACGCGTCCCCGGGCTGCCCTCCTGCCAGGCGGACGCATTCACACGTTGGCCGGGCGACGGGTCACGAGTCTGGCTAGTGGAGGGTGGTCCATGTTCCACGGCGGAGGCAGGAGGGGGCACACTGCTCCTCACACTGCCGCCCCCCCCAGAGGGAGCCGGCTGGTTTGAAAGTGGGTTACAGGTAGTCCTCGACATACAACATTTCATTTAGTGACGGGTCAAAATTCCAAGAGCACTGAAACAATGACTTACCGCCAGGTTTACGCCCTTACGACCACTGCAGCATCCCCACGGTTACATCATCATCGAAACTCAGATGCTCGCCAACTGATTCATAGTTATGACGGTCGCAGCGTGCCAGGGGGGTCACGTGGTCCCCTTTTGTGACCGTCTGACCAGCAGAGTTAACTAAGCCGGATTCGCTTAATGACCGTGGGTGTCTAAATTAAGGACTGCAACAACTCACGTGATAATTGTGGCAAGAAACGGTTGTAAAAATGGGATTCAAAAACTCACTGAGTAACTGTCTTGCTTAGCGATGGAAATGTTGGGCTGTGTTGTGGTCGTAAGTCAAGGACTACCTGTATTTTGTGGCTTCCAGTGGGTTCAGCTCCCTCTGCCCACCAACTGACACACACACACACACACACACACACACAAACACACATGGCTCTGTTTGGTTATTTGCAATAAATGCAGCTTGTCCCTCTTGAGTTTTACCAGTTTATGGATAAATTTACATCTGCCCCCTTCTGGCAGACAAACGGTTACCAACAATCAAAACTTCCTTAAATAAAGGGGAAAAAAAGAAAAAGAAAAAGCAACAACATCAAAATTAAAATCATGCCCCCGGGTGGGGGCTGGACTAGATGATCTCCAGGGTCCCTTCCAGACCTAGTAGGATTCTGTGAATTAAGGTCCCCTGTTGCATTTTCTCCTCACGCCGTGGTGAGAAGCATTTTAGAAGGAGGATCCTTTTATATTTTGCATGAATTATGTTTTTAATTTCTATTTTTTACTGGTTTCCTACAGTTTGCGACTGGACATTCTCGGTTTCTTCCAGACCTTATTGCAGGTAGTCCTCGACTTACGACTGCAATTAAGGGCTACAATGCCACCGCCGTCCACCTTCACTGACCCCCCGCCTGCAGCCCACAAGAACAGACGCCGCAGGGCATCCGTGGCCCCCGGGTGAGGCTTTGATGGGCTCTGCCAGAAAACCTGGCCAACCCTCCAGAATAAATAACATTCCGACAGGTGGAATATTTGCCCACGGAAAACAAGCCGCCTTCCTCCTCGCTGGGCGGGAAAGAGGAAGAAGGAGTAGCCGGTCAGGAGAGGCCACCAAACCTCCTTCTCCATCCTGCCGCGTTTCCTTCCTCCCCTTTGTAAAATTGCTCAGCCTTGCGGTGAGCGAGGAAACAAGGCGGATTGAGCCCAGGGTCGGCGGATCAAACGTATAACAGGCTGACCAGCTCGCTGTGTAGGCGGAATTTATCTTGGAATTGATTAAATTAAGAACCCGCTGTGCTGTCATAGTTTAGGCGCTGGCCTGTGAACCAGGAGATGGTGAGTTCTAGTCCTGCCTTAGACACCAAATCTGGCTGGGTGACTTTGGGCCAATCACTAGGAGACGGTGAGTTTTAGTTTTTCGTTAGGCGCAAAAGCCAGCTGGGAGACTTTGGGCCAATCCTTGTCAGCCCAACCCACCTCGCAGAGTTGTCGTGGCCAAAAAGGAGGAGGTAGCAACATTAGCTACATTCACCGCCTTGAGTGGCCTATAAAGTCACAAAGACAGGATTAAAAATATAATAAAGAAACAAAAATAAATAATAAACGTCTCCCAGTGCCCTCTGAGTCTACCCTTGTATTATTTCAGTGTTTCCAGCTGTGGCCTGAACCCCTGCCCTCTGCCCGTTGGGAGCATGGCCCAAAGCCCAGAGGCCACCATAGCAAAGGATATGGCTAAAAAGGGCTGTGAAGGAAGTTGTGTGATTCATACCCACACCTACACAACACACATCCCACTGACTGCCCCATTCTGGCCTCAGATTTGGCTTCGATGCTTGACATGGACCCGTGGGAAACTCGTTGAACTGGTTCACACGGTGCCCGAAAACCAGGATTGATTTAACTATGGCTTATTGATTAACCATGATGGCCTGGATTTGGACAAACTAGTGAGCCATATAAACCATTCATTAGCCAGCAGGGTGGCTAAGCTCACCAAGTGGGATAAGCCACATTAACATGCATTACATGCGCACCATTCTACAGATTAACAGAGCTGAAAGGGATCTTGGAGGTCATCTAGTCCAACCCCCCCACCCAAGCAGGAGACCCTACACCATTTCTGACAGAGGGCAGTCCAGTCTCTTCTTGAAAGCCTCCAAGGATGATGAAGCTCCCACAACTTCCAAAGGCAACTTCTGTTCCATGGGTTGATTGTTTTCTCACCATCACACACAAGTGCCTTTATTTTTATTAAATTTATACGCCGCCTGTCTCACTGTCTCGAGCGACTCAGGGGGAGATTACAACAGTAAAAAAGCATGCAGGGAATCCTCTTCTTACGACCACAAATGAGCCCCAAATTTCCACTGGTCGCTGTGCCTGGACTCTAAAGACCCCTGGGAAGCCTGGAAGGAGGCAGGATCAGTTCAGGGCTGCAGGTTGATCCTTTGCACAGGATTTAGAAAAGGAAAGAAAGAGGCGTATTTGGTAGAATTTGCTGACAACCAGCAGCCAGCTTAATCTTCCGCATTAAAAACCAGGAGATTTTATTGCACTTTAAAGCCCAACTTGTTTATTTAGCACTTTAGCCAGATTTCTGGGGAATTGCAGCCAAGAGGCTTTTCCTAACATCATGAATTATTTTATTTTATTTTATTTTATTTTATTTGGGGGGGTGGGATTTTCTAAGAATTTCTCCCTGTGTCTTGCAGGCCTGGGAAGTTGATGCTACGTGGAGTGGAATCTCTTTGGTTTCTTGGCAACGCCGCTCTAGGAAGATTGGCTTCCTCTGGAGAAATGCCCTGCCGAAAATGGTCTGAATGCGGCGGCCGAATGGTGCAGTTTGGAATACATAAATTATCGTCTGTGTTCGTAGAAAAACAAGGCTTAGCGGAACAGCCAGGATGTAGCTGGTGGACCCCCGCACCGTGTTGCTTTTCTCTATTTTATTTTATTTTGTATTATTATATACTTCATTGATTAAACATGAAATTCAGTCAACTGAACCTTAAAAAATGCATCGCAAATACCATTGACCGGTGCTAATGGTTGCTGCCAGCGTCCTAGTTATCAACCAAGTATCTTCTTAAGATGTATGATTATTATTATTATTATTATTATTATTATTATTATTATTATTATTATTGGTTAATCTTTAGCCTTTGGGGCTGGTTGGTAGCTCAACAGCTCGAGTCCTAACCAAGGATCCAGGAACGGTTCAGGCAGCGTCGGAGGATATAAGCTGTTCCAAGTAGGGTGGTTTTTTTGTAGAATCAGGGTATTCAAGTCTGATAAATTCAGGATTTCCAAATAGCCAGGTAGCCCTTTGGGTATTGCTCAGTCAGCCAGATGTTCAGACTGGGTTTGGCATTTTTGTCTATGAGTCCTTACCAAAGACCCGGGATAGGCAAATCTGGATGTTTGATGGTGTTACAAATATTGCTGCAAGATGGAAGCTGTTCCAAGCAAAACTGCCTTCTGCAATTGACTGAGGGCAAATTTGTCAATGCCTATTGGTGCTGCTATTATTATTATTATTATTATTATTATTATTATTATTATTATTATTATTATTATTATTATCTCTTCTATTCAATAAACATGAAACTCAGTCAACGGAACATTTAAAAATGTACCACAAATATCATGGATTGGTTCTGATGGTTGATATGGGTTGCTGCCAGCATCCTAGGTATCAACCAAGTAATATTATTATTATTTTGTTTATTATTTTATTCTATTTCATTTCATTTCACTTCTTATTGGCACCTATCTGAACAAGAGTCTCTGGGCTTTTATTTGATGTTTCACGTCGGCTTGGATTGGATTCCGTTGTCCTTCATTTTAATCCAATTGTATTCTTTTTTGGTGTGATCTGTTTATAGAATGAATGACTGATTAGTTGATGTGATTTGATTTCTATCGTTGCCTGTCTCAACAAGGGATCCTCGGCTCTATCTGGTGCTTTAAGTTGGGTTGGATTGCGTTTTATCGCATGTCTTTTTAGTCCAAATACTTTGACCCCCTTTTAATTCTGTATTAGATTAAGGAGCAGAGAAGGGCCCGCTGGCAGCAGCCACTAGCTAGCTGATTGTGGATGAGGTGGATGGGAGACCACTCAGAAATCTCAGCTTGCAAGCTGGGCTGGAAAGTGAAAAAATTTGTGGAATGCTGCCCAGGGCAGGACGCATCATCAGGAATTGAGTGTGTCTCTGTGTAAGGGGCAAAGCGGGCAGGCAGGGCGATGCCTGGCACGCCACAGAAACGCTTGGGTGAAAAGGGGTTTCCCTCCGTGGATGCCAGGTGTGTCTGCTCAGGGCTACTGATGTGAAGGTGCGTCTCTGGCAGCTGGGAAAAGGCTACTTTTGTCTCTCCGGTTGAGTAGCTGCCTGTCGCTTCCAGCTGAGCTGCATGTCACCCAGTGTGTCTCAGCCTTGGGAACTGTAAGACAGGCGGACTTCAACTCCCAGAATTCCCCAGCCAGGATAGGATGGGATAGGATAGTAGATAGGTAGGCAGACAGATGATAGATAGATAGATAGATAGATAGATAGATAGATAGATAGATAGATAGATAGATAGACAGACAGACAGACAGACAGACAGACAGATATAGATAGGGAAATAGAGATAGGATAGATAGATAGATGATGGATGGATGGATGGATGGATAGATAGATAGATAGATAGATAGATAGATAGATAGATAGATTCATAGATAGATAGATAGATAGATAGATAGATAGATAGATAGATAGATAGATAGATGATAGATAGTTGATTGATAGATAGATAGATAGATAGATAGATAGATAGATAGATAGATAGATAGACAGATGATATACGGATAGATGGAATGATAGATGGAATGATTCGATATAGGGTGGATTGATAGATAGAAAGAATAGACAGACACAGAAATAGATAGATAGATAGATAGATAGATAGATAGATAGATAGATAGATAGATGGATGGATGGATGGATGGATGGATGGATGGATGGATGGATGGATGGATAGACAGACAGACAGACAGACAGATAGATATAGATAGGGAAATAGAGATAGGATAGATAGATAGATGATGGATGGATGGATGGATGGATGGATAGGATAGATAGATAGATAGATAGATAGATAGATAGATAGATAGATAGATAGATAGATAGATAGATGATAGATAGTTGATTGATGGAGGCTAGATAGATAGATGATATACGGATAGATGGAATGATTCGATATAGGGTGGATTGATAGATAGAAAGAATAGACAGACACAGAGATAGATAGATAGATAGATAGATATGGATGGGATAGATAGATGGGCGGACAGACAGACAGATGGAACAGCTCTGGCTCCAGAAGTTGTAGGTGCTCCCTCACTGGAGATTTTCAAGGAAAGATTGGACAACCATTTGTCTTGCTCAAGCAGGGGGTTGGACTAGAAGACCTCCCAGGTCCCTTCCAGCCCTGTATTTCTTTGAGTCCATAATCGGGACCCAGATTGTCGGGGGGGGGGAAGGCCGGCTCTTCAACCACTTAAGAGAGGGCTGTAGAAGTACTGTGAAGCAGTCTCTGCCTCGGTGCTATTGCTATCTTGGGCAGGGGGGGGCTGGACTAGAAGATCTCCAAGGTCCACGGCCGATGCTATGATTCTATGCTGGACACCTCAAGGGGGGTCCTGGGAGGAAGAACCCCACCCCACCTCCCCTGCAGTTCCAGGCTCCAGGCGCTGAGGCTTCACCCCCCCCAGGCCCTCCCCCCTTCCCATCGCTGCCTGCGTGGATTTCTTTCCCTGCCTGGGCACGCGGGGGAGGCCAAGGAGGGGTCTGGACGATGCCAACTTGGGCACGTAAACAAGGGCAGATGGGGAGGCAGGAGGAGCCCAGAGGCTGCAGGGATGAGTCAGGCGGGGCTGGGGGCGGCTCTCTGCCACAGAGGAGGTGCCTGCCTGTGTCTGCGTGTGTGTGTGTGTGTGTGTGTGTGTAGCCGGGGGGGCGGGCTTGCGCTGGCAGCCCCCTTTCCTCCCCTGCCGGTCCCATGGCACCTGCCTGGATGGCAAAGGAAGCTGGTTTCGCTGACAACGATACAGGGCAGGCTGGTATTTTGTTTTGAGAACAAGAGGGCTTGGCAGGGGGCGGGGGGCGGGCTAAGCGACCGAACCGCTGTTCCCCACCCAGCAGCTCTCCAGATGAGCAGGGCTGGCTGGGCAAGATGGGAGTTGGAGTCTCAAACATCTGGAGGTTCAGGAGGGCCTTCCTGCCAGCCAGGGGGCTGATCACCTCCCTTCTGAGTCTAATATGGTATTTTTCTCCCTTCCTTCCTTCCTTTCCTTCCTTCCTTTCTTCCTCCTGCTCCCTCCCTTCTTTTCTCTCCTCCCTCTTTTTTTCTTCCTTCCTTCCTTCCTTCCTTCCTTCCTTCCTTCCTTCCCCTTCCTTGTTCTCCTTTCTCCCTCTTTCTTTCTTTCTTTCTTTCTTTCTTTCTTTCTTTCTGTCTTTCTTTCCTTCCTTCCTTCTTTTATTTTGTATTTTATTTATTTCTGAGATTTGTCAATCGCTTACAAGATAATAGATATAAGTACAAACATGAGTAAATAAGTAGGAATTAATGGGGACAATAGGACAGGGACGGTAGACACAATGGTGAACTTATGCACGCCCCTTACAGACCTCTTAGGAATGGGTATTCTCTCCCTTCCTTTCCTTCCTTCCTCCTGCTCCCTCCCTTCTTTTCTCTCCTCCCTCTATTCTTTTTTCTCCTTCCTTCCTTCCTTCCTTCCTTCCTTCCTTCCTTCTTCCTGCTCCCTCCTTTTCTCCTCCCTCTATTCTTTTCTCTCCTTCCTTCCTTCCTTCCTTCCTTCCTGCTCCTTCCGTTCTTTTCTCTCCTCCCTCTATTCTTTTCTCTCCTTCCTTCCTTCCTTCCTTCCTTCCTTCCTTCCTGCTCCCTCCCTTCTTTTCTCTCCTCCCTCTATTCTTTCTCTCCTTCCTTCCTTCCTTCCTTCCTTCCTTCCTGCTCCCTCCCTTCTTTTCTCTCCTCCCTCTATTCTTTTCTCTCCTTCCTTCCTTCCCCTTTCCTCCCTCCCTCCCTCCCACTCCCTCTCTTTTCTCACCTCCCTCCCTCCCTCCTTTCCTTCCTCTTCCCTCCCTCCCTTGAGCCTTGGAGGCCTTCTAGCCAAACCCCCTCCTTCGTTGACCCAAAGAGGAGGGGAGAAGCAAGATCCTGACTCCAGGTAGTCCTTGACTTACAACAGTTCATTTAGTGACTGTTCAAAGTTACAATGGCACTGAAAAAGCGACTTAGGACTATTTTTCAGACTTACGATCAATGCAGCATCCCATAATCCAAATTCAGACGCTGGGCAACTGACTCGCATTTGTGACAGTTGCAATCCAGGCTCACAGGATTCCCTTTTGCGACCTTCATGACAAGCGAAGTCAACAGTGAATCCAGATTCACTTAACAACCATGTAATTCACTTAACAGATGCAGAGATTTACTTAATGACAGCAAGAAAGGTCATAAAATGGAGCAAAACTCAATTAATAACTGTTTCACTGAACAACAGAAATTTTGGGCTCAATTGTGGTCATAAGTGGAGGACTACCTGTATAACTTTACTATTAAAAAAGGTCCTGGCTGTGGCCTCTGTTTCTTCCTCTGCCACCTCTTGTGGTTGTATTTATTTTATTTTACTTTATTTATTTATGTAGCTTCTGCTTGGAACAGTACAAGTAGTCCTCAACTTATGACCACACTTGAGCCCAAAAGTTGTGTCTGCTACACAAGATAGTTGTTAAGTGAATTTTGCCCCATTTTATGTCCATTTCCTACCCTCCAAACGATGCTACAGGGCCCTGCACACCAGAACAACTAGACACAAGGACAGTTTTTCCCCAACACCATCACTTTGCTAAACAAATATTTCCCTCAACGCTGTCCAACTATTTAGAAAGTCTGCGCTACTATTACTATTGATCTTCTCATCCCTCCCCTCCCACTTATGACTGTATGACTGTGACTTTGTCGCTTGTAACCTTAGGATCTATACTGACTGCTTCCTAGTATGATTTGATGGCTTATTTGTACCCTGTGACTATCATTAAGTGTTGGACCTGATGATTCTGGACTCTTGACGGATGTCTCTTTTCTTTTATGTGCACTGAGAGCATTTGCACCAAGACACATTCCTTGTGTGTCCAATCACACTTGGCCAATAAAAGAATTCTCTTCTCTCCTGTTCTATTCTATTCTATTCTTATTCTATTCTATTCTATTCTTATTCTATTCTATTCATTCCCTCAACACTGTCCAGCTATTTACAAAGTTTGCACTACTATTATGGTTAATCTTCTCATCACTCCTATCACCTCCTCCCACTTGTGACTGTATGACTGTAACTTTGTCCCTTGTATCCTTACGATTTATATCGACTGTTTCCTCGTATGATTTGATGGCTTATTGTCCCCTGTGACTATTATTAAATGTTGCACCTGATGATTCTTGACGGATGTCTCTTTCCTTTTATGCGCACTGAGAGCATTTGCACCAAGACAATTTCCTTGAGTGTCCAATCACACTTGGCCAAGAAATAATTCTCTTCTATTCCTATTCTATTCCATTACATATATTTCTATTCTATTTTCTTTTCTATTCTATTCTATTCCATTCCATTCTATTCCATTCTAATTCCTATTCTATTCCATTCCATATATTTCTATTCTATTCCATTCCATTCCATTCTAATTCCTATTCTATTCCATTCCATATATTTCTATTCTATTTTCTATTCTATTCTATTCTATTCCATTCCATTCCATTCCATATATTTCTATTCTATTTTCTATTCTATTCTATTCTATTCTATTCCATTCTAATTCCTATTCCTATTCTATTCTTGCTGAAGCTTTCCCCTCTTTGACTTTACATGTTGGAAGCTGGTTTTCCTGGGCAGGTTGTGCAAGGCTTTGGACGATAAACTTTGCAAACCTTGGGGATTTGCCCAATCTTCTCCTCTGCACACACTCAACACAGACACACACCATGCACCTTCCTTAGTTATGCATCTTGCACAAATGGCCTAAGCAGACAGCCGGAAGAGTTAAAGTCGACAGTTGGCTAATTCTCTGCTGCTACTCTGCTATCTTGCCCACAATCCCAACCACCAATAGTGACTTCCCTATGGTCCGCACCCACCCCGCCCAGGCACCCCTCGGGTCTCGAACACGAGGAGCCGTCACGCTGCCAACTCGAGGCCCCGCCCCGGCCGTGACGTCAATAAAGCGCCTCTTTGTTTACGCATGCGCCCCCCGCGCCTCCATGGGAGTCGTAGTCCTCCGTCGCCGGGCGCCGCGGCGCCAAGCCGAGCGCAGCCCTCTCCCGAGGACTACATCTCCCATGAGCGCCCCCTCGCCTCCCTTGGCGCGTCCCCTTCGCAGCGGCGGCGCCTCCCTTGCCGCCATCTTGGTTTCCCGGGTGACTGGAGGAGCTGGCCGGCAGCGCTGGGCTGACCGAGGAGCGCGATGCTGGCCTGCCTGATGACCAGGCCCGGCCCGCCCGCTCTCACCAGGCTCCTGCGGGCCGCGGCCGGGCGCCCGCTCGCCAAACGCGGCACGTCGGCGCGGGAGTCGGCCTGCCGAGAAGACGCGGCCCGCTGGGCCGAGCGCGAGGAGCCGCGCTTCCCCGCGGCCGCCGCTAGGGGCCGCTCTGGACCCGTTGGGTCGGCGGAGGAGCAGCGCGGCGCCGAGCTGCGGAAGAGGCGGCCGGCGGCCTGTAGGGGGCGCCCTCTGGCCGGCGGAGAGCCCTGGGGGGGCTTATGGGAGCCCGGCGTGGCCCCCACGGGGTCCGTCTGGCTGCCCAGGCTGCCCCGCCCGGAGGAGGCTGGAGAAGAGGAGGCGGCCAAGGTGGGGGGCCCCCCGCAGGAAGAAGCCCCCGGCCGGCCTCGCTTGTGGCCCAACCCGGCGCCCGCAGGCCGCCAGCGCCGGAAGGAGAGCCGGGGTCGCCGGGCCAGGACGCCCGCCCTCCCAGCCTCGGCCCTGGCAGCCGCCGGGCTGGCCCTGTGCTACAGCCGGGGACACCTGGGCAAAGGTGACTGGAGGGGGCGGGGGCTCCTTGGGAGGGGAGGGAGGGGGACCCCCAAGACCCTCTGAGGACCGAGGGGGGGTCCCCTCTGCAGGTGACTCTGGCTTGGAAAGCCCCCCCTCCCCAAAAGTGCCCCTACGGGGAGGGGGGCAGGTGCCCCTGGCGTGGGGGTGCCCGTTGGATGGATTGGCACAGCCAGAGGGGACCCAGCCCTGACCCCCCCAAGAGGGTCTGGGGGAGCCTCCCCTTCCCAAGGGGAGGGGGGCTGAGGGGGCACTCCCAGGTCGAGGGCAGAATAGGTGGGACCTTGGAGGTCTTCTAGTCTAGGGGTCTCCAACCTTGGCCCCTTTAACCCTGGTGGACTTCAACTCCCAGGATTCCACCAGGCTTAAAGGGGCCAAGGTTGGAGACCCCTAGACTAGAAGACCTCCAAGGTCCCACCTATTCTGCCCTCGACCTGGCAGTGCCCCTCAGCCCCCTCCCCTTGGGAAGGGGAGGCTCCCCAGACCCTCTTGAGGGGTCAGGGCTGGGTCCCCTCTGGATTCCCAGCTGCCACCCTGCCCCCCTTCTGCACCTGGCATGGGGGTGCCTGGGTCTTGGAGGCCCTCAACCTGGGAGGTCACTAGGTGGAGTCCACCAGTCTTAAAGTGGCCAAGGTTGGAGACTCTCTGGAAATAGACAGACAGACAGACAGATAGGGATAGAATGAATAGACAATATAGATAGATCAATAGATAGCTGAGATAGACCAGGGTCTTCAAACTTGGCAGCTTCAAGACTGGTGGACTTCAACTCCCAGAATTCTTCCTCCAGTCATGTTAGCTCAGGGATTCTGGGAGTTGAAGTCCACCAGTCTTAAGCTTGCCATGTTTGAAGATCCTTGGCTTAGTGCTTCTGCGAAAGGCGGCAGCTGGTAGCACGGTTGCTTCAGGGCTGAGGGAGAGGCCAGCCAAGCCCCCCCCCCCGCCCAGGTTGCCTGGGTCCAGGGTGACACTGAGGTCCATGGCACAGGATATGGCCCACTTGACAGAGGCAGAGAGGGGATCTCGGGGCCCCAGGATAGGCAGTCCTCGACTTGCGACCACAACAGGGACCCATTTTGCCAAGCAAGGTGATTGTTAAATGACACCCCACCCCACCCAAAAAAATGTTCTGCGCCCTTTTTTTATTGCACAGTTGTTAAGCGAATCAGGCCATTGTTAAGCGAAACAAGTGAGTTTGGCTTCCACCGTTGATTTTACCTGCCAGAAGCCAGTTGGGAAGGTCACAAATGGGGGTCACGACCCTGGGACAGTGCAAGGGCAAGGAGTGACGACGAGCGTTCATTCAGCCACTGCCCGAAGCGCCTGAACGTTGACCACGGGACCGTGGGGAATGCTGCAGTGGTCGTAAGTGTGAGAGCCAAGATCATAAACCACTTTGGGCGGTCTTGTTGCAACTTCGGGCAGTGGCTAAATAAACAGTCGTAGGTCGAGGACTCCTCCCTGCTGCAGGTGGGCCTCTTCTCCTTTCCCTAGGGGGGCTTTCAGCGCTGGTCTCCTCCTCTTCCTCACGGCTCCTTCTCTCTTTCGCCTTTTTCCAGACGAGGCCCTCCTGGAAGCCGTGCGACTCAACAGTGTTCCTGAAGTGGAAAGGTGAGGCCTGGCGGGGGATGGGAGGGGGCAGGCGCTGCCTGGGGGTCCCTGCCAGCTCTGCACGCCCCTGTTGTGCCTGTGCTGGTGCCGAACGTGGAATTACGGGGCTCATGCTTCCTCTGAAAGAGGCCGCTTGGCTCGCTTGCTTGAGATAGCTATAGCACCTGGACGTATATGCTGGTTTATAAATGTCAGCCTGTTTCCCCCCAACAATCAGGATGGTGGATTTTACCCACCTCGGAAGGAGGGAAGGCCGAGTCAGCCTGGAGCTGGTCAGGATCGAACTCCAGGCTGTGGGCACAGTTAGCCTGCAATGCTGTACTCTAACCACTATGCCACCACAGCTAGATATAGATAGATAGATGATAGACAGATAGATAGATATAGATGATAGATCGATCAATAGATCAATAGATGATAGATATTGCTAGGTAGGTAGGTAGGTAGGTAGGTAGGTAGATATAAATAGACAGCAATAGCAAAGGTTTAATAGCAAAAGCACTTAGACTTATGTACCGCTTTATAGTGCTTTACAGCCCCCTCTAAGCGGTTTGCAGAGCCAGCCTCTTGCCCTCAACAATCTGGGTCCTCATTTTACCCACCTCGGAAGGACAGAAGGCTGAGTCAGCCTTGAGCCAGTCAGGATCGAACTCCAGGCTGTAGGCAGAGCTCCCTCCGGATCAAGGCCCCTCTGGTGCTTGGGGAAGAAAAAGTTTAGTATTTCTGTTCAGTATTTCTAGCATCCTGAAAAATAGACACGTTTTGACCCTGGCGTTTTTATGTATTTATTTGTTTCCTGCTTTTATTATTTTTACAAAGCTTAACTCAAGGTGGCAGACGTATATTTGTAAGCCCCCTGGAGTTATCGAGTGAGTTGAACAGCCATATAAATTCTCTTAAATCGATAAGTAAGGTATCTAATACTCCTTCCTCCTTCCTCCTCCTCTCCACAAACCCTTTCTAGCACTGATGATGTTCCCTCATTGGGTCATGAAATGTTTGCAAGAAAACACCAAGCTCAGAGAGCATCCGGAATCATCTCCTCCTCCTCCTCCTCCTCCTCCTCCTCCTCCTCCTCCTCCTCCCCACAACAACAACTCTGACGTTGGTTGGGCTGGGACGGAGAGACTGGCCCCAAATCACCTAGCCAGCTTTCACGCCCAAGGCAGGACTAGAACTCCCTGTGTCCTGGTTCCCAGGCCAGCACCCTCAATCACCAGACCCGACTGTCCCTCATCTCAGAGGCCTAGATTCCATTTCAACCGTCTTTGTGGAAGCCTCGGTTTTGGAGCCTTCGCTCTCCGTAGAACGCCGTCTGGCCCGGTTTTGGCGGCCCTGGAGGTGCTGGCTGGGGCTGGACGAGGGGCCCTTGGACCTCTCCCCGCTTGGGCAGTTGGCGGGGCGAGGCCGGGCCCCGCTTCCTTGCAGAGGCTCTTTGCGGCAGAGACGGGGGTTCTTCAGCCCGGCCCGGCTGGGGAACCGTAACCCAGGGAGGGGGGAGAAGAAATGGGATCTGCCCACCTCCCAAGAGGAGCGTTCTTTGTTCGGGCTCCGGAGTTCAAGTTTGCTGTTCCTTCTCCTCCTCCTCTCCCCTCACCTGCCGGGCGGGTGAAGCGCTTGGCTAGCAGCCCTGAGCAGAAAGTCAAACATGCCCTTTGGGCTTGGGCTTTCAAGCCACGGCTCCCGGAGTCACTCAGCCAGAACTCTGAATAGAGGCTCCATATGTCTTGGGCGGGGGGCCTGGGGTGGGTGGGGGGGATGCCCGGGGAGGTCTCAGGGTCATCTGCCTTTGCAGGGCCGGGGGGTGGGCGGGGGGACTGCTGAAGAGCCCAAACACATCCGGAATGCTGCTACGGGGCGTGGGGGGACACCCGCCCCATCCGAAGGCCTTTGGATCAGGTGGTGGCTGGTGCAGGTGGGGAAGGGAGCCGCCCCCGATTCCTGCGAGGGGAGGATCTGTAAGGGGAGCCCTCGCGTGGGGCTCTTCCTTCCGCCTACTCCTGGTGCAGGCAGGCGCCTCTGCTGACCACGAGGGAGGAGAATCTTCGTAGCTCGGGCTCCTCGGCGCTCTCCGAGCTCGGTGGTTTTGCTGGTGGTTTTCTCGCAGACGTTTCGTGACCCAACTCGGCAACATCTTCAGTGCTAGGAGGGAAGTGGGCTTGTGGAGTGGACGAGGAGGAGGACTGTGGGGTCCTTGGGGCTCTGGGAGCCTAGGGGTTGGCTTCCACATGTTTCATAAACCCAACTCAAGTCAGGGTGAGAGGAGGAGGACTGCCTCCTGGGGCCCTCTCAGGGGGTGGGGTTTTTTGATACCCCACCCAAAACCCTAGTGGAGGCAAATGGAAGGAGGAAGAGAGACTATTTGAAGCACAAGGTTGAAACTGTGGGGTCCTTGGTGCTCTCTGAGCTGGGTGGTTTCCTTGCAGACGTTTCGTGACGCAGCTAGGCAACCTCATCAGTGCTAGAAGGGGACGGGGTTTACTCTCATTTTATACCCTGGGGGCTTCCCCTGGGAGTGTTCTTGGGAGTCCTTTCATTAGGCTGTTTACATGAGTTGGTCGTTTACAGCTTGGTTGTTGGCCTGGTCTAAATCCACGGTACATTTCTACAGACACCAACAGGGCAAGCTACGTAAACAGGGATCAAACTCCCCTCCCTTCTAGCATGTGTGATGATGATCCCTAGTTGGGTCGTGAAACGTCTGCAAGGAAACGAGCTCAGAAAGCACCAAGGACCTGGTTTCTTCCTGATGTGTGTGTGTGTGTGTGTGAAATTGTCCCATCCTGGTGGGATGGAGATGGGCGGCTGAACCGGCCTCCGCCTCCGCCCCTACAGCCCCCGCTACCTGGTGCCTCTTCCCCTTGGTTGCATCCAAGTGGTGACTAGATGGCAGCAGAGACTGTCAAGAGTCACTCAATATTCTCCCGCAGGACCTTCGCTCTAGGAACGGAGGAACCCTGGGAACTGAAGTCCACCCGTCTTAAAGTTGCCGAGCTTGGGGACCCCCCCCTGCCGTAGGACGGCTCTCCGTAACGAGAGGTTCGGGGGATGCAGCTCACAGACTTTGCAGGCTTTGTGGTTATTTTAGTTAGCCATTCAGGGAGCTGCATTCGTTCTGTGTGGCTCCAGGTTGGGAGAGGGAAACCTGGCCTGGAGTTTACGCCTCTTCGGGGGTGCGGTTCCCCCCCCCCCCAATTCCTTGGGCATCCTTCCCTTGGAAATTGCGGGCGGAACACCCGCCGAGGTTGACCGGAGAATAATATTTAATTAGCAATAAAAAAATTGTCCTTGCTGGTAAATAACATCCGTCTAGGAGCTGAGCGCCGTCCGTCCCTTTATCGATCGGTCGTGATTAAATCGGACAGGGAATATATTAACGGCCATCATGAATCCTCCGGACATAAAATGCGGTCCTTTCACAGAGATGCTCAGCCGCTCCGCCTCAACAGGCTGGTTTTTATTTTTATTTTTATTTTATTTTAAAAAAAGACCGCCGCCACCCCACCTATAATTGAACCATCAAGCAGCACGCATTACGCTGCTCGCTGGAGCTGTGGGTTTTTTTTTTTCCCAGATCATCTTCGAACTGCCGAGCAACCTAGCTCAACCCGTTGCCCTCCAGAGAAAGTGGACTTCACTTCCCATAATCCTAAATTAGACCGGTGGGAACTCCAGCCCAAAATCCCCAGAGAGCAGCAGGTTGAGAATTTATGGCAGGGCTCTCCAACCTTGGCAACTTTAATCCGGAAAGACTCCAACACTCAGAATTCCCCAGCCAGCTTTGCTGGCTGGGGAATTCTGGGAGTTGAAGTCTTTCCGGCTTAAAGTTGCCAAGGTTGGAGACCCCCTGATTTATGGCATCATTGCTGAGTGAGCATCACAGGTTGATGTGTTGTGCCTTAGCAACTGGGGATAGATTCTGTTCAGAAAGACCTGACCCCAGCCTGGCCTCTTAAGAGCCTCGGTGGTGCATTCGTAGTCGCTGTAATTGAAGCATCCTTTTCCTCTTTTCCTTCCAAGCAGGTTGAGGAACCTTAAAATAAAAGATCCTATTTGTAGCTCAGGGTTGAACTGGGGGGGTCTTTGGTGCTCTCTGAACTGGGTGGTTTCTTTGCAGATGTTTCATGGGCCAAGCTGGGGAACGTCCTCAGTGCTGGGAGAGAGCGGGGTTTGTGGAGAGGAGGAGGAGGAAGACGAGGAGGAGGAGGAGAATGGCTGTGGGGTCCTTGGTGCTCTCTGAGCTGGGTAGTTTTCTTGCAATGTCTCATGACCCAACTAGGTAATATCATCATTGCTAGGAGGGAGGAGGAGGACTATGACGACTGTGGGGTCCTGGATGCTCTCTGAGTTTGGTTGGTTTTCTTGCAGATGTTCCATGATCCAACTAGGGAACATCCTCAGTGTTAGTAGGAGTGGGGTTTGTGGAGAGGAGGAGGAGGAGGAGGAGGAGGAAGGAATGAGAAAGAGAAAGAGAAAGAAAGGAGAGGAAGAGGAGGAGGAGAACTGTGGGGTCCTTGGTGCTCTCTGAACTGGGTGGTTTCTTTGCAGATGTTTCATGGCCCAAGCTGGGGAACATCATCCGTGCTAGGAGGGAGCGGGGTTTGTGGAGAGGAGGAAGAGGACTGTGAGGCCCTTGGTGCTCTCTGAGTGTAGCAGTTTCCTTGCAGATGTTTCTTGACCCAACTAGGGAACAGCATCAGTATTAGAAGAGAGGGAGTGTTGGGGAGAGGAAGAAAAAGGAAAGGAGAAGAAATGTGTGGTCCTTGGTGGAGGAGGAAGAGGAGGTCTCTGGAGTCGACGAGCTTAGCGGTTTTCTTGCAGACGTTTCACGACCTGACCAGGGAACATCGTCAGTACTGGAAGGGAGGGGATTTTGCAGAGTGAAGGAAGAAGAGGAGGAGGAGGAACAGGAGGACAGTGGTGCTCTCTGAGCTTGGATCTTTTCTTGCAGATGTTTCATTGCCCAATTAGGGAACACCATCACGGCTAGAAGGGAGGGGGTTTGCTCTCTGTTTATGTACAGTAGTACCTGCCATTTTGTTGGGATATGGTTTTTTTTTCCCCTCTATTGTTCCTTCATCAGGATATTTGTTTTCTGCTTGTCTGGTGTCCATCCATGCTTCTCTGGTTAGAGACGGCGGAGCCAACCCTCTCTTGGAGGACCTAAGTATAGTGAGCAGGGATCCCTGGACGTGAGGTTCCCGCTCCGGTGTGGGAGGAGGACGGCACTGTGTCTGTGGTCCTTCCCCGTTCTCCGATTTATCAACATTCCTCTGTATTTCTTCATTTATGAGGCGGCTGCACTTGCTGCGCAGCTAAATTTTGCAAGCCTGGGAGGAAAAACCAGAATTTGCTCCTCCGGCAGGCTTTACGGAAGGCAGAGAAATGCGTTTATGAATCACTGGGAACCGAAGAGGCTTTCGAAATATTTCAAGACCCCCCCACCCCTCTCTCTCCTTGAAATATGAAGCATGCTGTTTATGAGAGCAGTGAAATTGGTCGTTTTCATACTTTGCGTACTCCAAATGTGATTTATCCCCGCGATATTATTCAGATTCGTTTTGTTTACATCTTTTTAACAATCGCAAATAAAACAAATGTTGTTTTTAAACCAAAGCAAAAAAAAAAGTAAAAACCAGAATATGCACTGAAACTTTCAGACTTATAGCATACGATTAAACCCAAGTGATTCTCTTTGACTTAACAACCGTTATTAAAGTAGTCCAGCGATAGGGATCAGGGTTGCAGGAGCCCACGAGTGAAAATAGATGCAGAAAACGATCCTTTTGCTCATGTTAGAAGTGTCTAGAAATCAAAGACAGATAGTCCCTGACTTACGACCATCACTGAGCCCAGAATTTCTGTGGCTGAGTGAAACCATTGTTAAGTGAGCCTTGCCCCGTATCATGACCTTCCTTGCCACCATTGTTAAGTGAGTCGCTGCCGTTATTAAGTTAGTAAAATAGCTGTGTAGTGAATCTGCTTGTCAGAAGGTCGCAAAAGGGGATCGCCTGACCTTGGGATGCAGCCACGGTCATAAGTATGAACCAGTTGCCAAGCGTCTCCGTTTGGATCCCGTGGCCATGAGAGATGCGGCAAGGGTCATAGCTGTGAAACAATAGTCATACGTCACCTTTTTTTTTAGTGCCCTTGCACCCTGGAACGGTCACTAAACGAACTGCTACCAGTCGAGGACTACCTGTACTGTTGTAACATTGAGAACTCCCTAAATCCGTGACGGCACCCTACGGCACGCATGCCACAGGTGGCATGCAGAGCCGTTTATGTGGGCACGCGAGCCCCAGCCAAACTGACCTGCACTGCTCATGCACGCTCCTCTTCCCAGCTGAATACCGGCCCATTTGAGGCCGTTTTCGCCCTCCCGGAGGCTCGGGGGAAGAAGCCTCTGCAGCCTGCGGAGGCTGAAAAAAGGGCCTTCCGGAAATACCAGAAGTGCCCAAACGGGCCTGTTTTTCGGCCTGCAAAAGCTGCAGAGGCCTCCCTCGAGCCTCCGGGAGGATGAAAACGGCCTCAAATGGGCCAGAAATCAGCTGGGAGGTGCGCGCATGTGCCATCACTGCCCCTAAATGAGCAGTTTTGAGTCAAGGACCGGCTGCGAGGAGAAGGCAGGCTCGCTCTCTGTTTGGAAAACGGAAGGTTTGATAGGTTGCCTAGCGCAGGACTCAGAGCCGACGGCTGACTTTCCAAGAAAACGGGGCTCTTTTGAGTCTTTCGTATGCTTGGCGTCCAAGGGAAAACAGCAGCCAGGCTGCCAGCGCAGACTGGAAGCAGCTCTCTTGGGGGGAGGGTCTTTCTGAGCCCCTGCTTGAGCCTGTTTCACCTGCTGAGCCAGACTGGAATGGCAAAGCTGCAAATGGTCCCTGCTATGGACTCAGCCCCCCCCCCCGCCCCCCCAAGAAAGTAACCCTCTGGGCGATGTAATACGATAAGGAGCAATTAGCTGGTGGGGGATCCGGAGGGAACCCCCCTCCCCAAATGCAGCTGTTGGTGTGGATTCCACGGAACTGCGTCCTCAATCTCTTGTTGCTGCTGTAAACACAACCATCTGCCTCGTTGACATCCTGTGCTGTCTTGTAGACCAGGGGTCTCCAACCGTGGCCACCTTAAGACCTGTGGACTTCCAACTCCCAGAATTCCCCAGCCAGCAAAGGTGACCCCTGAATTGGATGGATGGATGGTAGAGATGATACAAGAGAGAGGTGGATGGATGGATGGTAGGTAGGAGAGAAGGAGAGATCATTGAAAGATGGTAGGTAGGTAGCTGGATGGATAAATGGATAATGGATGAGATAGATGATAGAAGAGAGATGGATGGATGATGGATGGATAGATAGATGGATGGATCAGATCAGGGGTCTTCAAGCTTGACAGCTTTAAGACTTGTGAACTTCAACTCCCAGAATTCCTCCTCCAGCCATGTTAGCTCAAGAATTCTGGGAGTTGGAAGTCCACAGATCTCGAAGCAGCCAAGGTTGGAGGCCCTTGTTGTAGACAATGGACGCAACTTCAAGAGGTCTCCAACTGTGGCCACTTTAAGACCTGTGGACTTCCAACTCCCAGAATTCCCCAGCCAGCAAAGGTGACCCCTGAATTGGATGGATGGATGGATGGATGGTAGAGATGACACAAGAGAGAGATGGGTGGATGATGGATAGGAGAGAAGGAGAGATGATAGAAAGATGGTAGATAAGTGGATGGATGGATGGATGGTAGATAGGAGAGAAGGAGAGATCATAGAAGGATGGTAGGTAGGTAGCTGGATGGATAAATGGATAGATGGATGAGATAGATGATAGAAGAGAGATGGATGGGGATGGATGGATGGATCAGATCAGGGGTCTTCAAACTTGACAGCTTTAAGACTTGTGAACTTCAACTCCCAGAATTCCTCCTCCATCCATGTTAGCTCAGGAATTCTGGGAGTTGGAAGTCCACAGATCTTGAAGCAGCCAAGGTTGGAGGCCCTTGTTGTAGACAATGGACGCGACTTCAAGAGGTCTCCAACCTTGGCCACTTTAAGACCAGTGGACTTCAGCTCCCAGAATTCCCCAGCCAGGACTTGCATCCAAGCATGTACTTACGACCTGATTCAAAGTTCTTACAATGTAGACATAGAATAACAAGAGTTGGAAGGGACCTCGGAGGTCATCTAGTCCAACCCCCTGCTCCAGCAGGAGAGAGTCTCTTCCAAATATTGGCCTTTACTTAGGATCGAACTCGCTGCCTCCTGATTGGGAGGCGAGAGCTCCACCTCTAGGTCGCCAGAGTAGTTTCTTCCCCAACCCATGGTTGCAGGACTGAATTTCAGGACCTGCGCACCTGGGCTGCCTTGGGACCCACATCAAGGTGTTTACTTCCGGGTTTGGGTGAGCCCAGGCCAGCCCTGACAATGTAAACAGATGAACAGAGTTGGAAGGGACCATGTAGGTCATCTAGTCCAACCCCTCCCGGCAGGAGACCCTACACCAATTTTTCCCTGCTCTGGATAAACAGGAGGCGCTGCGGCAGATCCTGCTGTTCCAGAGCCCCCAGACAAAATAGGACGCTTGTCATGTGGGGTCCTTGAGCTGGGGGGGCGTTTCTTGCAAACATCATCATGACCCAACTGGGCAACCTCATCAGTGCTAGAAGGGAGAGGGGTTTGACCTCTGTTTATATACAAGCAGCTTGCCCTGTCAGCGTTGGTGGGTACCCATGTACATAACCAAGGAGCTCTTACAGCACTGATGATGTTACCTAGTTGGGTAATGAAATGTCCGTAAGAAAAGAACTAAGCTCAGGGAAGGAGCCCGCCACAACCGCCCTCCTCCTCCTCTTCCTCTCTTCAAACCCCACTCCCTTCCAGCAATGATGATATGACCTATTTGGGTCATGAGACGCCTGCAAGGAAACCACCAAGCAGAGAGAGCACCCAGGACCCCTCAGTCCTCCTCCTCTTCCTCTTCCTCCTCCTCCTCTTCCCCTTCGCAATCTCCCCCGTCCTCCTTTCCTTGGGTAATGAAAGATCTGCAAAAAACAACAGCAATAGCCAAACTCAGGGAGCACCAATAACACCGCGGTTTCGATCCTGGGCTACAAATATTCCCTTCTGTGAGGCTTGTAGCGACTCCGCTGTTCCCAGGCCATTTTCTTAGGGGCTAAAAACACGCACTATTTGTCTCCTCAGGTTGTTGCAAGAAGGCGTCAGCGTGAATACCCGACATAAGCTTGGCTGGACTGCTCTGATGGTAGCAGCGATAAACAGAAACTCCAGGTAAAGAATTAAAAATATTGGAACTAAATGAACCGTCTCCAAAATTCACACCAATGTGAGCAGAAGCGAAAGAAAGTTCACAGACCCCCCAAAAAACCCCACCACATTCTGCTGAAAATTGTCTTTTATGAGGAGTTAAAGGACACCCTGGGTTGGGACTGAAATTGCGTTCGAAAGAAACTCTCTGGCAAGAATTCCAGACTAGCCAAGCCAAACAATTTCAGGTTTTCGAAGTCCTTGCTTTAAAACCATTTTTTTTAGTGACCTTCAAAGTTACAAGAGCACTGAAGAAAAGAGGCATATGTGACCAGGCCTCACACTTATGACTGTTGCAGCATCCTCATCATCATGGGATTAAAAATTTGGAGGCTTGGCAACTGCCAGGGGGAAAAATCACACTATTGGCAGGGCAAGCTACTGTATATAAACCAGGAGCACGCTCCACACTCCCGTTATACTGATGATGTTCCCTAGTTGGGTCGTGAAACATCTGCAAAGAAACCACCAAACTTCAAGAACACCAGGGACTCTCTGGCTTCAACCCCGAGCTACAGATATTCTCTTCCATTTCTTTCTCTCTCTCTCTCTCTTTATTCCTCCCCGGCCTGTGCCCTCACACCCCATAAGTTCCCAAGACCATCACCCACCCCCCCTTTTCAGGGCAGCTCTTCACACAAAGCCCTTGGTCCACAACTAAATTCAATTAACTTTTTATTGAAAGACAAAAAGGCAAAGAGGGAGAAAGAAATCCAATTTTGGGGGAACGCGGGACGGCCGGTTGGTAGCAGCTTTGATGCCACAACCTCTCCGGGGCGCTTGACTTAGTCGCAAGTTCATAAGCTCCCCCCCTTTCCCCTCCCCCCTCCCCAAAAAAGGGGGAGGAGGCTTAATGTTTTGGGAAAACATTGGTATTAAACAGGCAGACAAAGGCTGAATATCCGCTCTCGGGCGACGACGCTGCGTATCCGTGTGCCGAGTTCGTGTGTGGCGGCAACTTTGATGGGCGCCGAAGACAAGCTGGAGATCAGCACCTCTGCAGGGCCGGCCTCAGGACGGGGCCCGAGAGGCCTTGAATCTGTGGGTTTAACTTTGATGTCCTCACAGCCACAGGTTCCTCTTATTGACACGGCTGTGCAAGGGTGGGTTTAGCAGCCCCATTCCCCCCCCCACTCTTCTTAACCGAGGGACAATGGTCAGCAGTAGAGTGTGACCGTTGTTGACCATACCGAGGGACCAGCGGGGTGGAACGAGGTTTTGGGAGAAGGAGAAAGGCCGTTCATGCTACAGCGGTTCGTCCCAGATGGCCTTCCTTCCTAGCTTTCTCTCTGTCTCTCTCTCTCTCACACCGTTTTAACCCTGGAGGGATATTATTCCCCCAGCCTCTCCCTTCTGCCTGGTTCAGCCAAGGTGGACAAGATCTGCGGTAAACAAACGTTCTATCAGAATGACAACGGTTGGGAGGGACTTCAGGGGTCCTCTATCCCACCCCCTGTTCAGACAGGAGGCCCTATACCATTTCAACCATTCCACGGCTGTCCGGTCTCTTCTGGAAAACCTCCAGTGCTGGAGCATTCACAGTTTCTGGTGGCAGGCAGTTCCACTGGTTAATTGTCCTCCCTGTCAGGAAATTCCTCCTTCATTCCAAGTTGCTTCTACTCCTTGGTTAGTTTCCATCCGTTGCTTCTTCTCCTGCCTCTTCAGGGGCTTCGGAGAATAGCTTGACTCCCTCTTCTTTGGGGCAGCCCCTGAGATATGGGAACCCTGCTATCATGTCACCTGTAGTCCTTTTTTTCACTAGATTAGATATATCCAATTCAATTCAGCTCAGAATAGAGCCGGAAGGGACCTTGAAGGTCTTCTAGTCCAACCCCCTGCTCAGGCAGGGGACCCTATACCATTCCAGACAAGTGGCTGTCCAGTCTCTCCTTAAAAGAGCACCCACAACTTCTGGAAGCAAGTAGTTCCACTGGTCGATTGTCCTCCCTCTTAGGAAGTTTCTCTTTAATTCCAGGTGGTTTCTACTCCTTGGTTAGTTTCCATCCGTTGCTTCTTGTCCTGCCTTCGGGTGTATTTGGAGAATAGTTTGACCCCCACTTCTCTGGGACAGCTCCTCAAATATTGGAAGAGCAGATATCATGTCACCCCGGTCCTTCTTTTCATCCAACTAGACCTACCCAATAACAGAACACCGGAAGAGGACCTCCAAGGTCATCTACTCCAACCCCCTGCTCACAAAGGAGACAATTGTTTCAGCCCAGCGACTGTCCACTCTCTTCTTAAAAATCTCCAGGGATGGAGCATTTACAACTTCTGGTGGCAAGTAGTTCCACTGGCTGATTGTCCTCCTTTTAGGAAGTTTCTCCTTAGTTCCAGGTGGCTTCTCTCCTCGGTGAGTTTCCCTCCGTTGCTTCTTGTCCTGCCTCTTCAGGGGCTTTGGAGAATAGATTGAGCCCCCCTCTTATTCTTTGGGTCAGCCCCTCAAATACTGGAAGACGCTCTCGTGTCTCCCCCAGTCCTTCTTTTCATTAAACCCAGGCACCCCCAATTCCTGTAACCTTTCGTCGTAAGTCCCAAAGGGCCTTCTTCCAAAAGGACTTCTCCTTCTCCTTCTCCTCCTCGTCATCCCAGAAGCCCCTTCAGCTCTGGCTGGATGGTGGAGAAGGGAGGGATCGGTCTTCCCGGCAGAGCGGAAGGAGCTTCTGGGATGAGAAGCGAGACACCTTCAAGGAAGAACAAAGGAACTCTTAAAAGAAATAGGTTAAGAAATGAGCAGAAAATATACAACGTAACTTTGAGAAAAGGGCTTGAGAAAATTAATAGAAAATATGTAAAGAAATGATAGGATGTGAAACTATCTGTGAAAGACGAATGTGCAATTAAGGTCATGTTTGTATGGAAATGTGAAAACCTGCAGTCATGCTGTTCACTAAAAAAAAGATGTGTGTGTATATATATATATATATATGTGTGTGTGTGTGTGTGTGTGTACACACACACACACCTACACTTACTTTCTTAAGTTTTCGTGGGTACTTACATGTACGGCATTCAGCTTTGCTCGGGTATTTTCCCACGTCATAGTAGTTGTGCTTTTAAAGTTGTAGCGACATTTCAGCAGAATTTCATCTGCCATCATCGGGCTTCTGTATTGTGTTCATCTGTGAGTCAGGCACTCTTGAGAAGCACAGATTAACCATCGCTACAACTTTAAAAATATACATACATACATACATACATACATATATATATATATAATGTATGTTTATGTATAAATATATATATAAAATATATGTTTTCTTATGTTTTGGTGGGTATTTATATGTATGGTATTCAGCTTTGTTCATATATTTTAAAAGCTGAATAAAATACATACATACATACATACATACATACATACATACATACATACATATAAAGAAAAACAAAGAAACTCTTGGGAAAAAAAGCACCTTTGGGACAGTCTGGATGAGGGAGAAGGCATCCGTCTTTGTAGGTTTTAGCCATTTTTTTCCCCGCAGCACCCTTGTAACTTTGAATGGTCACTAAATGACCTGTTGTGAGTCAAGGAGCACCTGTGCCGAGACAGGCTCTCCCCCCCCCCCCCATCCTGCTAAGGTGCCAGGGGGGCTTCTGGCTTGAGCAGATGACGGGCATTCTGACAGGTTGGAGGGGGCAGGGGGGGCGCAGCCCAAGAGCAAAAGAAGGTCGACTTGGATCCGATCTAATAATTGATACGTAATTATCTGCCTGCTTTTGTTAAGCTCCTCCAGCCGGGGGGTTCACCTTCCCCGGGGGGCTCCCTCAGCAGCTGGCATGCCGCCCCCCCCTCCGTCCCTCCACAACACACACACACACACGCACGCAGAGCTTCCTTGCAAGCATCGCCCACCCACCCCCCTCGCAGCAAAAAGCACTTACTGTCATTGATTTAACTGCCTGGTGAACTTTAGTTAAAGGCTGCCCTCTGGGGTCAGGGCAGATTGCTGTGCCTGCAGATGAGGGCCTTTGTGGGCTAATGCAATTAAGGCCTGATCAGCAAATTAGAGGCCTGATTGGGAGAGGCAACGCACAAGCAGTGCTGGAGCTGGGGAGGCTGCACCCTCCCCCCCTGCCAGCTCGAAATGACGAAGGACGCCTCTTGCAAGAGCCGCTCGGTTTAGGGCGCACCTGCCCAGGCTGAGTCCCCCTCTTCCCACCCCCACAGAGGGCGCCCTGCAAGGATCGGTCACCTACTCCACAGGAACTACGAGAACACCCTGGGCCTCCAGGCAGTCCTCGCCTTACCACCGCAATTGCTATTAGCACGTTGCTAAGAGAGGTGGTTGTTAAATGAGTTTTGGCTCTGTTTTACGGCCTTTCTTGCCACGGTTGTTAAGCGAATCACTGCAGCCGTTTAAGTTAGCAACATGGTTGTTAAGTGAATCTGGCTTCCAGAGAGAGAGGGAGGGAGAGAGAGAGATATAATAGATGACAGAGAGAGAGATACAGTAGGTATATGATAGATGGAGAGAAAGAGAGAGAGAGAGACTGTAGGTAAACGAGGAGGTATGTAGGTAGGTAGGTAGGTAGATATAGATAAATGATAGATGGGGAAAGAGACTAGATAAATGATATATAGAGAGATAGGTAGGTAGGTAGATGGAGAGAGGGAGAGAGAAAGAGAGAGAGAGATACAGTAGATAAATGATAGAGAAAGAGAGAGAGACTGCAGATAATTGATAGAGAGCTAGATGGATGGATAGATGGAGAGGGGGGAGAAAGAGAGAGAGAGAGATATGATAGACGACAGAGAGAGAGATACAGTAGGTAAATGATAGATGGAGAGAGAGAGAGTGTGTGTAGGTAAACGAGAGGTAGGTAGGTTAGGTAGATATAGATAAATGATAGGGAAAGAAAGAAAGACTAGATAAATGATATAGAGAGAGCTAGGTAGGTAGGTAAATGATAGATAGATGGAGAGAGAGAGAGATAGAGTAGAAAACTGATAGAGAGCTAGATGGATGGATAGATAGATAGAGAGAGGGAGAGAGAGAGACTGTACTTGGACCCTTCTCTTCTGAGCAGTGGAAAATGCCCTCCATTTCAGAAACAAAAGACGTGTCTTATAATATTTCTTTCCTTTCCGTTTGCTTGAAATTCCTCCATGAAAGGCACTCCCACTGGTTTCCCTTTTAGGTCCTTCAGCCTCGGTTGCAAACCTTTGGTTTCTTTACCGTTCCTTCCTCCTCCTCCTCCTCCTCCTCCTCCTCCTCCTCCTCCTCCTCCTCCTCCTCCTCTTGCGAGCCCCCTCCCGGTACCCCCTGGGTTCTGGGCCTGCACGTCAATGCAGTCGAGACGCCAGGACTGCGCCACTCCCCGCCCAGCTTGGCCAAGGCTCATTCCCCCTGCAAGCTGGGCTCTGTTTTTTGGCTCCCTGCATCATTGGGACAGGCGCCCTCAAATACCTGCCGTCCTTCAAATGCCAGGCTGGCTGGCGCTGAAAAACGGGAAGGATTCGGCCTGGCCCTCGGTCGGGGCAGTTGCTTGGAGGGCAGCGGGGCCAGGAGGACGGGAGTCAGCTGGTTCTGGCCATCTCCATGGAAGTGAGCCGGATCCACTGGACAGGAACCGATCTGCAGAACTAGGGAGTGGCGGAATGCCTCCTCTTCCTCCTCCCTTGGGTTAGAGCAGGGGTCCCCAAACTTGGCCACTTTAAGACGTGTGGCCTTCAGCTCCCAGAATTCTCCATTTCCAGCATAGCTTGCTCTCTTATAATCACGGGTAGGATTCAAATGTTTTAACAACCGGTTCTGTGGGCGTGGCTTAGGTGGTGGGCGTGGCTTGGTTGTCATGTGACTGGGTGGGCATGGCTTGGTGGTCATGTGACTGGCTGGGCGCGGCCAACTCAACATCCCTCACATCGAGCCACGCATCTCCTCACCTGGCCTCTTGTGACTGTGGGGATGCTGCAACAGTCGTAAGTGTGAAAAACGGTCATAAGTCACTTTTTTTCAGTGCCATCGTAACTTTGAATGGTCACTCCACACAAGCAAAGTACCAGCAAAGGAGGAAAAAACTCCAGAGAGGTTCCTGAGACAGGAAGTCTAGTCCTGCCAAGAATGCAATAAGGGTCAACGGAGAGGCAGTTTCTGTAAGCAACATCAGAATGTTTCCTTCCTGCCTTCCTTACAGGATTAGCCCTGTAATTTCCTCTAGCCACCGGTTCTCCGAACTGCTCAGAAGGTTAACAACTGGTTCTAGGTAGATTCTGGGTAGAATCCCACCCGTGCTTGTAACCCCTTCCTCTGCAATCTCTCTCCACTTTAGGAGGTTAAGAGGAAAAAGAAACAGACATGGCAGGCTGGGGAGTTCTGGGAGTTGAAGTCCACCAGTCTTAAAGGAGCCAAGTTTGGGGACCCCTGGATTAGAGCCACAAGGCAAGAACGGCTGCCCTCTTGAATAAATGAAGCCACCCTGGAAACGGATCGGCCTGGCTTTCCTAGTATAGTTACCAGGAATTGCTTAAAAATACCCAGACATCTTTCCCGGTGATTGTAGGAAACAGTTTTAAAATACGCCAAAAAACTCTACTCTTCAAAAAAGGCTGCCTTATGTTCCCCCCACCCCCCTTCGTATCAAAGGACTTCAGTCAAAAGTGACTATATTATGTATTTGTTATTTATTTCATATCCTGCCTTTATGATTTTTCTATAAACAACTCAAGGCAGCGAAATAACTAATTCCTTCCTCGTCCTGATTTCCCAACAACAACCCTGTGAAGTAGGCTTGACTGAGAGAGAGGCCCAAAGTCAACAGCTGGCTTTCATATCTAAGACAAGACAAGAATTCACTGCCTCCTGGGGATCGGACCAAGTGCCTACGTGGCTGCCTCCCTATCCCCTTCCTTCCTTCCTTCCTTCCTTCCTTCCTTCCTTCCTTCCTTCCTTCCTTCCTTCCTTCTTTCCTCCCACCCTTTTTTCTTTCCCCGCTTCCTTCTCTCCCTCTTTCTTCCTTTTCCTCTCCCTCCCTTTCTCCCTCTCTCCCTTCCTTCCTCTCTTTCTCACTCTCCTTCCTTCCTTTCATCCATCCATCCATCTTTCCTTCTCTTCCTCCCTCCCTTTCTTCCTTCCCCCTCCCTTCTCTCCCTCTCTCCTTTTTCCTTTCTCCCTCCCTCCCTTTCTCCCTTCCTTCTCTCCCTCCCTCCCTTCCTTCTCTCCCCCTTTCTTCCTTTTCCTCTCCCTCCCTTTCTCCCTTCCTCTCTTTCTCACTCTCCTTCCTTCCTTTCATCCATCCGTCCATCCATCCATCTTTCCTTCTCTTCCTCCCTCCCTTTCTTCCTTCCCCCTCCCTTCTCTCCCTCTCTCCTTTTTTCCTTTCTCCCTCCCTCCCTCCCTTTCTCCCTTCCCTCCCTTCCTTCTCTCCCCCTTTCTTTCTTTTCCACTCCCTCCCTTTCTCCCTCTCTCCCTTCCTTCCTCTCTTTCTCACTCTCCTTCCTTCCTTCCTTCCTTCCTTCCTTCCTTCCTTCCTTCCTTCCTTCCTTCCTTCCTTCCTTCCTTCCCTCCGCCCCTTCTTTCCTTCTCGCCAGTCCTTTCCAGCCTTCCGCACATCTGGCCTCAGCCTCTCTTCTCTTCTGCCCCCACAGCGTGGTGAAGGTGCTGCTGGCAGCGGGAGCCGACCCCAACCTGGGAGATGAGTTCAGCAGCGTCTACCAGACGGCCAAAGAGAAGGGCATCCATTCGTTGGAAGGTAACCAAACTCACACCGCGCTCAGAGGTCTCCTCCCCACCTCAGGATCCCCTGGAGCGTAGGACTTCCTCTCGGTCTTCCTAAATGCGTCTCCGTCTGGGTTCTCTCTCTCTTTTTATTTGCAAGCACAAACCAAGGCCTGGTGGCCCAAATCTCACCAAGAGGGACCCATGTTCTAGATTAGGGGTCTCCAGCCATGGCGACTTTACGGCTTGTGGACTTCAACTCCCAGAATTCCCCAGACAGCAGCCATCACTGCTGGTTTTAACCGAGGGGTTTGAAAATGAGTGTAAACGTTTGCGCTAATCTGTTGACTAGATAGATAGATAGATAGATAGATAGATAGATAGATAGATAGATAGATAGATAGATAAGTAGGGATAGAGATAGATAGATAGATAGATAGATAGATAGATAGATAGATAGATAGATAGATAGATAGATAAGTAGGGATAGAGATAGATAGATAGATAGATAGATAGATAGATAGATAGATAGATAGATAGATAGATAGATAGATAGATAGGTAGGTAGATAATAGATAGTATCACTAGCTGGATACCCGTATTTTGGGGAGGAAAATAAGAGGGGGAAGGGGAATTCTGCCTCTGCCTACCAGCATCCATGGGTATTCATCTGGCTAGCGTCCTGTCAATGTGTGAGAGAGTGGAGGGCTGTTTGGAAACTGAAGCAGTATTTGCTGGGTGAGCATGAAGGAGACAGCAAGGAGCCTGGGCGTGGCTTAGCTCAACCGTTCTGTACTAAAGCTGCTTGGTGCTGTGAAAGTGAAACTCCTCTGCTTGGGTTTTGCATTTGGAAGGGATTTCTTTCCAGGCTGGGAGGGGGAGTAGAACTCTTTAGCATCAGAGCGCGTTAATAATAATAATAATAATGATAATAATAATAATAATAATAATAATAATAATAATAATAATAATAATAATAATAATAATACGGGAAATACTCTAAATGCTCTGAGGGTCATTTGGAAAAATCCTTTCTTAGTGAGCCCCTAGAAGCCGAGAGGAAGATACGGGCCGAATTTCAAGATTGTAGGCTTTACGGTTCTGGAGACTTTGTGATGATGCGTGAGGGGTAATTTCGCTTTTATATATATAGAAGAAATTAGATGTTGGGTCAATTAGATTATCAGGCAGACTTCCTCATCTGAAATACTTGTTTATTCAATATAGTATTTTTCTTAAATAAAGACAGGAAAGCTTGTAACAATTTGTGGACCCCTTATATGTAAGTGGAAGAAAACCTTTCTGTTTTTTTTTATTTTTTAATATATATGTATTTACTTTTCAGCATCCAGCCAGGATGGATTGTCTGTGTTTAATGTTAGATCTATTTGACATTTTGGGGGTTTCCCCCTTTTTTTTTTTTTTTTTTGGTACACAAGAATCACCATAAAGGAGAATTACTTTTTTGCTCATTTGTCAGGTGTTGGGTTTTCGCTTTTCTGTTTTGTTTTTCTTGTTGATAAAAATAAATAAAGACAAGTAGTCCTCAGTGTACAACAGTTCACTTAGTGACCATTCAAAGTTACAGCAGCACTGAAAAAAAGTGACTTGCGACCATTTTTCACACTTAACGGCTGTTGCACATGAGCAAAATTCCGACCCTGGGCAACTGGCTCGCGTTCCTGACGGTCGCAGAGTCCTGGGGTCACGAGATCCCCTTTTGTGACCTTCTGACAAGCGGTGTCAATGAGGAAGCCGTTTTCACTTAACAACCATGTGACTCACTTAGCAACTGCAGTGATTCACTTAACAAAGTGTGGCAAGAAAAGTCATAAAATGGGGTAAAACTCGCTTCACAAATTTCTCCCCTAACATACATTTTGGGATCAATTTTGGTTGTAAATCGAGGACTACCTGTAGATAGACAGAGAGGTAGGTAGGTAGGTAGGTAGGTAGGTAGGTAGGTAGATGGATGGATGGGTGGATAGACAGACAGACAGACAGACAGACAGACAGATGGATGATAGATAGATAGATAGATAGGGAGAGAGAGATACAGAGATAAAAGGATAGAAGATAATGGATGGATGGATACATACATACATACATACGGATAGATAAATACGGATAGATAAATATGGATAGATAGATAGATGGATGGATAGAGAGAGAGATATAAAGGGATAGAAGATAAGAGATGAGAGAGAGAAAGAGGGATAGATAGATAGATAGATAGATAGATAGATACAGATAGATAAATATGGATAGACAAAAGAAAGATAGATAGATAGATAGATAGATAGATAGATAGATACAGATAGATAAATATGGATAGACAAAAGAAAGATAGATAGATAGATAGATAGATAGATAGATAGATAGATAGAGATAGATACAGAGATAAAGGGATAGAAGAAGATAGTAGGGATAGATAAATACAGATAGATAGATGATAGATGATGATAGATAGATGGATAGAGAGAGGGAGAGAGTGATACAGAAATAAAGGGATAGATAGAAGATAAAAGATAGATAGATAGATTGATTGATAGATGATAGATAGATAGATAGATAGATAGATAGATAGAGGGGTGGGGAATGCCTACAAAGGCTAAAGTCAGGGTCAGGAGATCAGATTTGCCAGAAGAAGGAAATTCCCTGAGTCACAAGAACCATTGTGTGTGTGCGACACAAACACACACACACACACACACACACAAACACACGGTCAGCAGGCCTCTTACAGCACACCCCGCACTATTAAGCACAGACCACAGGATGTCAATCTATCTTGGTAGATTTTATTTAAGCCCCAAATACATCACGCCATAAAGTTAATATTTTTGCCTGGGTTCCCGGCCCTTTTTTCAGCCCGTATATATTAACGTGACGTTCTGGATCGGGGTTGGGGGTTGGGGGAGGAAGCAGAGAGGAAGAGCTAGAATGTAGGAACAGCAGCCCCTCCCTCCGCCCAGGAAGCCACCTTTAATCTGTTTGCTTGACATGTTTTATTAAAAAGAATAAATTCACTTGCATTCAAAGGGAGAGGAAGAGAGAGAGAGGTGGGGAGGTAAGAGAGAGAAAGAGAGAAAAACTGCCTTTGTTTTCCGCAGCTATTTTTTTTTTTTTAACGATTTGCATATTTTGTGCGTAAATATTTTTATTTTGTGGGGGGCATAAATAAAGCCGGGGAGGAGGCCGAGCGCCCGTCCCCGCCGCCGCCACGCCTGCTGCAGAAAATATATGAGAGACATTTATATGGATGGCAGGGAGGAGAGACGGAGAACTGAAGATGTCCAGGCTCCCCGTGATGGATGGCGCGAGAGGCTTCCCTTGACGCTTTATTGAGTTTGCGATGATTGTCTCTCCCGGAGACATTTTTTATGGATGACGGCCGAGCTGTCACGCCGGACCACGGGGGGGAAAAGCTACCTAACAATAATAACACTTTAATCTTTTTACCGCACCCGCTCCCTAGTATCTCAGATTCATCTTCTCTGACACCAGCCACTTGATTATCCGGGCCCCTCCCTGGATAGGCAAAGGAGGGAAATAAATAAGGGGAACGGCCTCTCTCTGTCTCCCCAACACCACCAGCACTCCAAAAAAAAAGAAAAGAAAAGAGGAAACGTACAAAAAGAAAAAATATCGCAGCCCAGGAAGGAGAAGGAGAAGAAAAAAAGCCCCCCGGAAGGTCCAGCCTATCAACTCTTGAGAGCTCCTTCTGTAGGTGCTGAGATTTATTTGCCTTAATGCCGGCTGGGAGGGAGGCCGGCCATTAATTACAATAGTTTCGATTGGGCAGGGCACGTCCTTAACCAGCCGCCACCCAGGAAGGGGAGGGGGCTGCCTGCTGCTTCTCAGGACCACCACCACCACCCCCCTCTGCAGGAGCGGAGGTGGCCACCTTCAGGGGCACACGGGCTCACTAACTGGCTCGAGCGGGAAGGGGAAGGGGGTTGGACTAGAAGACCTCCAAGGTCCCTCCAAAGCCCGTCAGTCCATTGATTTCACTGTTTTTATGGCTGCCTGTCTCACGTGCACGACTCTGGGTGGCTGGCAGTTTAAAAACCGGACTAAAAACAGTAAATGTCCGTGGAGATTCTACATCTTCCAGGTCGTGGTTGTCCCAAAATTGGGGTGGTTTTGTTTTTCCCAAAAAAAAATTGGTTTTTCTTTCCTTGAAGACGTTTTGCTTCTCATCCAAGGAGCTTCTTTAGTCCGACAGAAGAAGCTTCTTGGATGAAAAGCAAAACGTCTTCAAGCTAAGAAAAACCCGAGGAAGTCCAGTTGCCTTTTTGGGGGAAAAAAAGCACCTTTGGGATTCTTAAAATGGTAAAAAGAAACTTAAATTCCTGGCATGGGTCCAAGGTACCCGAGGAACCATTTTTTCCCAACGGGACTGACCCACCCACCCGCTTTGACAGAAGGGCCATGCGGTGGACCCCGATGGCCAAAGAATTTGGGCCGGCAGGGTCCAGCGGGAGGCGGGTCTTAGTCTCAATTTTAGCCTGATGGAGCCAAGGCAACTACAGCTGGAGGAACTGGGGCAGGATTAAAGGTTTTGTAATACGGTTTTAATGTACTGTAAGCTGCCCGGATTTCACCTGACTGCAAGACGGGTGGCATGTAAATTTAATAAATAAGTAATAAAAACTCAAAGCAAGAGGAGTGATGTAAAATAACAAGTGCAGCCATGCCACCAGGAGTCACAGTGAGTGAGTTGAGCAGCCATGTTAAGTTAATAAATTAATTTTTTAAAACAATGTACATTGACTACTTGGAGCATTTCAAGAGAAAAGCAAGGTGTAAATCTAACAAATGAACAAGTGAAAACTGAGACAATAGATTGATCAAGCGTGGTGGGATGTTGTTCTTTCTTTCTTTCTTTCTTTCTTTCTTTCTTTCTTTCTTTCTTTCTTTCTTTCTTTCTTTCTTTCTTTCTTTCTTTCTACGGTAGTTTTTCTGTTCTGGAAAATCTATAAGGATGTACGTTCCAGGAAAAAGGTCACTTTTTACCCACAGAAACTTAAGAAATTTCCCATTGAACCTCTTAACTAATGTGCGTGCATTCCCGGTGTATTTCTACCATTGAAAAAAACACCAGGAATGCACCTGTTAGGGGGAAATGCCCTCTGGAAGGTGCACAGTAGCAAAAATGATATTTCAAACCATTTATCTGTTTGTTTCTGCAGTCGTAACATTAAACACAGGCTGATCTATGCCAGGTGACTTGCTATATTCTACTAGGAAAACTCTATTTTATTTTTTTTTCATTAGTTTTTACATCTAATAAATCTACATCTCACCCCTCCGTGATTTCGAGGCACAGAACTGTGCAAAGTAACGTCTCTGGCTTTCTGTGCCAGGCTGCCCCAAAGAGACAAACGAGACAGCGTCAGCAGGCAGAAGGACTCCAAGTCGGTCCAGTTAAATTGGCCGGTTCCTCCTTTGTCGGGTAATCTGGAGGCTCTTCTTTTAGTCTGGGCAGAATTATTTTGAGAGAAGAGATCTTTGTAGATCAGGTTTGAACCGTGGGGTCTCTCTGAGCTTGGCTGTCTCCTTGCAGGTGTTTCCTGACCCAACTAGGGAACGTTATCAGGGTTAGAAGGGAGGAGAAGGAGAGGAGAAAAAGAGAAAGAGGGAGGAAGACTGTGGGGGTCCTTGGTGCTCTCTGAGCTTGGCTGTTTCCTTGCGACGTTTCATGGCCCAGCTAGGGAACATCATCAGTGCTAGAAAAGAGGGGGAAAGAGACAAGGAGAAAGGGGAGGAAGACTGTGGGGTCCGTGGTGCTCTCTGAGCTTGGCTGTTTTCTTGCAGGTGTTTCCTGACTTAACTAGGTGACATCATCGATGCTAGAAGGGGATTAGGGTTTTTGGAGAGAAAGGAGGAGGAAGAGGATGGTGCGAGTCCTTGGTGCTCTCTGAGCTTGGCTGTTTTCTTGCAGACATTTCATGACCGAACTAGGGAATATCATCAGTGCTAGTGAGGACATCATCAGTGCTAGAAAAGAGGAGGAAAAAGAGACAAGGAGAAACGGGGACTGTGGGGTCCTTGGTGCTCTTTGAACTTGGCTGTTTTCTTGCAGACGTTTCATGACCGAACTAGGGAATATCATCAGTGCTAGTGAGGAATGGGATTTGTTGCTATGCCGACTGGAGAATTCTGGGAGTTGAGGTCCACAAGTCTTAAAGTTGCCCAGTTTGGAGGCCTCTGGTTTATAGACTTAATGACTTGCCCTGTGGGTGTTGGTGGGAGAGGTCTTGGTGGTCCCTTCATTGCACATCGTGCACACATAAACACACACATAAACAGACACCCTTGAGCCAGAGAGCGTGGCTTTGCCCCTAACCCACTTTCTCCCCCTGCAGTGCTGGTCACCCGGGAGGACGACTTCAACAACCGCTTGAACAACCGGGCCAGTTTCAAGGGCTGCACGGCGTTGCATTACGGGGTGCTGGCGGACGACTACACCACCGTCAAGTTGCTCCTGGAAGGAGGTGAGGGGGGGGGCCACGGGGGGGAGTTAGGGGATCTGGGCTTTCTCTCTCCTGCGGGGTCGGAAACCGGGTGCCCGATCTGGAGGCAAGTCTTCCAGCAAATGGTGGGAGCCAGTTTTGGGGGTGAAAAGGGAAGGAAAGGGAGACCCTTTTTTTCCGGCAGTTCCCAATTGGAAGCCGCCCAGAGATAATGGGGGGTGCTGAGTCCTTTGGCCTCTGGGGGGTCTTCTCTCTTGAGTTTGTCCCCAGAATCCTTTGTTTCCTTCTTCCGCCACTTTAAGAAGGGGCTCCCTAAAAACCCGTCCCTGGTTCTGTCTCTGGTCCTTCCAGAGGAAGCCCGGTTTAGTCTGCAGCTAAATCCCAGGTTCTCCTCATTCCTCAGCGTTCAGTCGACTTCATGACAGATTCTCCCTAAAATGGGTTCCCATCGAACGCGTTGACTGACAGATTCCCGGCTGGTACTTGGAGGAAAATCAAGTTAGGAAACTAAGAAGAACATCAAAGATGATTATCAAAGACCAGCTCGATCCCCGTGCTTCGCTACGAAACTATGCGGCGGGGCTTAGTTTGTGGGGAGGAAAACCAGGGGAAAGAAATTCTGCCTACCAGCCTCCATGGGTATTCCTCTGGCTAGCGTCCTGTCAGCGTGGGAGAGAGTGGAGGGCTGTTTGGAAACGGAAAGAATATTTGCAGGGTGAGCAAGAAGGAGACAGCAAGGAGCCTGGGCGTGGCTTAGCTCAACTGTTCTGTACTAAAGCTGCTTGATGCTGCTGTGAAACTGAAAGTGAAACTGCTCTCCTCTGCTTGTGTTTTGCTTTTGGAAGAGATTTCTTTCCAGGTGAGGAGGGGGAGTGGAACTCCTTAGCATCAGAGGGTGTTAATAATAATAATAATAATAATAATAATAATAATAATAATAATAATAATAATAATAATAATAATATAGGAAATACTCTAAATGCTCTGATGGCCGTTTGGAAAAATCTTTTCTTAGTGAGCCCCTAGAAGCCGAGAGGAAGATACGTGCCGAATTTCAAGTTTGTAGGCTTTACGGTTCTGGAGACTTTGTGATGATGCCTGAGCGGTATTTCGCTTTTATAAAATTGTTTCTGTCAAATGTGTTGGCTGGCAGATTCCCAGCTGGTATTTGGAGAAAAATCAAGCTCGGAAACCAAGAAAAACATCAAAGATTATCAGAGATTTATCAAAGATGGCTGGTTGGTGGGGATGAGTCAGGGCTTTCCAACCTTGGCTACTTTTAAGACTTGTGGACTTCAACTCCCAGAATCCCCCAGCCAGCCGGGAATCCTGGGAGATGAAGTCCCACAATCCTCGTGTTGCTGTGGTTGGAAGATTTAAGGCCTATGAAGAATCGCCACGGCTTCTACGCTGGAGGACTGGCCAGCAGAGCTCCTGCTTGGGATCTGAGCTAGCAATTGCAAAGGACAGGAGGTCCTTTGGGGGCAGCCCCTCCTATCCCCTCCCCAAAAAAAGTATTCCGTCATGTCAGCACCTAGCCCTGACTAGCAAATCCCCAGCTTGTGGCCCTCTGGATATTCCTAAAATCCCACTCCCCGCCTGTCTACCACCCCTTCCCATCCCGTTTCCCTTAGCCTGTAATGAAGCCAGGTATCATTCTGTGGGTGTGGCGTTGACTTTGGAGTTTGCTTCGCTGTTGTTCTTGGTCATTTGGGCTTTTAAATTTTGCTTGGAGGGTCCTATCTTATCTATCTATCTATCGACCGATCTACCTACCTACCTATCTACCTATCTATCCACTCATCTATCTATCTATCTATCTATCTATCTATCTATCTATCTATCTATCTATCTATCTATCTATCCACTCATCCATCTATCTATCTATCTATCTATCTATCTATCTATCTATCTATCCTACATCTACCTATCCTATCTACCTACCTATCCTATCATCTATCTATCTATCTATCTATCTATCCACTCATCCATCTACATCCTATCTACCTACCCACCTATCTATCTATCTATCTTATCTATCTATCTATCTATCTATCTATCTATCTATCTATCTATCTATCTATCTATCTATCTATCTATCTAGTCAAGCGATTATAAGATAACAGGTACAAGTATAAACATAGTTATGAATACATGAAATGGATACATATAAGAAAAATAAAAAAGTATGAATTATAAATTATGAATAAAAAATAAAAATTGGGGGGAGTTTGGGGAAAGCTCTCAAAGAAAGAAGCGCCATCATTGCTACCCCATTCGTAGCCGAATCGCAGGCATTCCTGGGATTTTGTCCGGGGACCAAAACTTCAGGCCTCCGAGGACCACCCCCCCTGCCCGTTTGCTTATCGCCTCCTTCAACAGCCTGCAGCCCCCTCGGTGGAGGATGCCCCTTGCCCCCTGACACCCGAGAGGCGGGCACTTCCTTCCTGCCTTTGGGCAAACAGCCTCTCCGCCCCCCTCCCTCCTTTCTCCAGCCCCCTCACCTGCCTTTTCACAGGGTGCCCCTCTGCTTCCTGAGCTGGCTGCGATGCCCTCGGGGCCAAAGCCATTAACTCCTACCACCCCCACCCCCCTGCCAGCTCCCTGCTTCAACCCAGAGCCCCTTTCCTCCCTCTTCCTGGCTGGAGGCCACCTCCCCGTCACCTTTCACCCCCCCAACCGCTGGCAGGCTTTGGGCTGAATCACTTGACCCTTCCTTGTGGTCAGTCTGTGTGTGTGCCCAGCCGACCGCGAGGGGCAAGCCCCTTCCTGCCGGGGACTGCACGGTCCCCCTGACCCAAGCTGACACACCAGGGAAGGAGGCAGGGGAGCCCCGGCGAAGGAGCGAGGGGGCACCCGCCCGCCTGGCCAGGCCTTCCACCCTCAATCGATCCAGAGGGGGGGTTTTCTTTTTTGGGTCTCCCTTTGATTGAGAGAAGAGGGCCTACAGCCCACCCACCCACCCACCGCAGTGGGGTTTGGCTATTATCCCGCCCACCCACTCGTCCTCCTGCCTTCTGAAGCAAGGCCGTTCTTAGGACGGAGATTTCCACGGTTCAAAGCGGGACGTTTTGTCCTCCTTTCTGGCTCTGGGGCATTTGGGGGGAAGTGGGCAGCCCCTCTCCCTAAAGAGGAAGGAGAAGGCGCCCTGACGTCACGGAGCCAAGCCACCACAGCCGGGTGGGTCGGGGCAGGATCGATGCGCAGCAGGCTTAGCCCGAGGCCGGAAGGATGGGCAGCTTTTGAGCCCTTTTTGGCAAAGGGGACGGGTTTGCCTTTCTCTGGTCATCGCGCTCTTGGTGGTGACGGCGCTGCATTATTGCGGTGTTGCGTTTGGCGACCCAGTCTACCAGGTGCGTAGACTGGATTGGGCCAAGGATCTGGCGATCGGCAGAAGTTGATGTTTGAGGGTGTTAAAAACATCCAGAATAACAACAAGAGTTGGAAGGGACCTTGGGAGGTCTTCTAGTCCAACCCCCTGCTCAGGCAGGAGACTATCCCATTTCAGACAAGCGACTGTCCAATCTCTTCTTAAAAGCCTCCATTGATGGAGCAGCCACAGCTTCTGGTGGCAGGCAGTTCCACCGGTTAATTGTCCTCACTGTCAGGAAATTCCTCCTTACTTCCAGGTTGCTTCTACTCCTCGCTTAGTTTCCATCCGTTGCTTCTCCTCCTGCCTCTTCTGGGGCTTCGGAGAATAGCTTGACCCCTCTCTCTTCTTTGGGGCAGCCCCTCAACTATTGGAAGGCTGCTATCCTATCACCCCTAGTCCTTCTTTTCTCCAGACTAGCCAAACCCAGTTCCTGCCACCGTTCTCCGGGCATTTTAATCACCTTACTTGCTCTTCTCTGCACTTTTTCCAAAGTCTCGGCGTCTTTTTGGTAACGTGGTGCCCCAAATTGGTTGCTGTATTCCCGGTGTGGCCTTACCAAGGCTGTATAAAGCGGTACGATCACTTCATCCAGTTTGGATTCCATGGCGGCTGCCGCACCCGGCTGGCTCATAATTAAGTGACAAATCCTGAGGTTATAACGTGATACAGGACAGTATAATACAAAATTAATATCGTACAATATAATATGTTTAATAATATAAGCAGTCGACTTACAACCGTTCATTTAGTGACCTTTGGAAGTTACAACGTCCCTAGAAATGTGATTGATGGCTGTTTTTCACACTTTGACATGATCATGGCAACTGGTCATCTGATCAAAATCCAGCTGGTCATCTGATCAAAATCCAGCTGCTTGGCAACTGACTCATATATATGACGGTCGCTGTGCCCCTTTTGCGGCCTTCTGAAAAGTAAAGTCAGTGGGGAAGCCAGATTCAAATTAATAGCTGGAGCAATGAATGCACTTAACGGTGGCCAGAAATATCATAAAATGAGGCAAACCTCACCTAACCATTGTCTTGCTTAGCAATGAAAATTCGGTTGTAAATGGAGGACTTCCTATGATATTACCGCGTTTCCCCGAAAATAAGTCCAGGTTTTATATTAATTTTTGCTACAAAAGACGCAGTAGGGCTTGTTTTCCGGTCAGGTCTTATTTTGGGGAAAATACGGTTCCAAATGCATCCGTCTGGCTGACGATCTTAACCGGGGCTTATTTTGGGGGGGTAGGTCTTATATTACAAACATCCTGAAAAAATCATGCTAGGTCTTATTTTCCAGTTGGGTCTTATTTGGGGGGGAAAATAGGGTTCCAAATGCATCCGTCTGGCTGACGATCTTAACCGGGGCTTATTTTGGGGGGGGTAGGTCTTATATTACAAACATCCTGAAAAAAATCATGCTAGGTCTTATTTTCCAGTTGGGTCTTATTTTGGGGAAAATACGGTTCCAGATGCATCCGTCTGGCTGACGATCTTAACCGGGGCTTATTTTCAGAGTAGGGCTTATATTACGAGCATCCTGGGGAGGAAAAAAAAAACCATGCTAGGGCTTATTTTCCAGTTGGCTCTTATTTCCAGGGAAACAGGGCAGGGCTTTGGGCTGCGGTGGTTTCTTCCAAAGTCACCGGACCTTTGGTTATGGGAGCGCGGGGGCTTCCTCCTGGAAATCCTAAGGGGGCTACTTACAGTCCCCCATTCCTGGCTTCAGGGATGGCGGTGTGGCAGGGATGGGGCCTCAGTTGGTAGCCAGGACCCCCCCGCCCCGTTGCGTTTAAGCCTGTTTGGGGGGGGGGGAAGGCTGTTGACTTAGTCGTGGCCGAAGAGAAGGACACAAAGGGAGATCCAAAGAAGGAGGCCCACTACAAAAGAAGGCCACACACGGAGGGCCTCCTTTGACTTTGATTTATTTATATATATCAAGCTTCTTAAGGGGGCCGTCTCCCTCACGGAGGGGCTCCGGCAGGCGTTCGGTTGAATGAACGTCACAAAACGTTTAAGAACTCCGCAATCGTTTAAGGTTAAAATTAAACAAAACACATCGGAACAGCCTTGCCAAGACGGAAGGATCGGAGATGGGAAGACAAGGAGTTGTTAAGGGGTTAGGCGGGGTGAAGGGATCTTCTAGGGCCAAGTCAAGGGGGAAAGCCACTTAACAACCGTAACAAAAAAGGTCGTAAAATGAGGTACAACACAGTAAGTGACCCCACGGTTGTCCTCCACCTCCTCTACTCCACAAACCCCACTTCCCTTCTAGAACTGATGAGGTTCCTTAGTTGGGTCATGAAACGTCTGCAAGAAACCTGCCCAGCTCAGAGAGCGCCAAGGACCCCACAGTCATTGTTCTCCTCCTCCTCCTCCTCCCTGCAAACCCCACTCCTTCCTGGCACTGATGACGTTGCCTAGTTGGGTCATGAAACGTCTGCAAGAAAGCCACCAAGCTCAGAGAGCACCAAGGACCCCACAGTCATTGTTCTCCTCCTCCTCCTCCTCCCTGCAAACCCCACTCCTTCCTGGCACTGATGACGTTGCCTAGTTGGGTCATGAAACGTCTGCAAGAAAGCCACCAAGCTCAGAGAGCACCAAGGACCCCACAAGTTCTCTTCCTCCTCCTCTTCCTTGCCACAAAGTCCCCTCCCTTGTAACACTGATGAGGTTCCCTAGTTGGGTCATGAAATGTCTGCCAGAAACCACCCAAGCTCAGAGAGCAACAAGGAGCCCACAGTCCTCCTCCTCTCCACAAGCCCCACTTCCCTTCTAGCACCGATGACGTTACCTAGTTGGGTCATGAAACGTCTGGAAGAAAACATCCCAATTGCAGAGAGCACCCGATCCTGTAGTCCAACCCCAAGCTACAAATAATTCCCTTCTATCGGTTTAATCCTTGTTTAGGCACATGCAGACTGAGGCTAAGTTCATCTACATTGTGCTCCGTTATAATGCAGCAGCTTGTTTCATTTCTGGAGTAATGCAGTGCGTGGGCTCAGCTTGCGATGTTCGCGCACAATGAATTCAGATGGGTGATGTCCTAAGAGTTGGACCGGGAGCAGGACATCTCCCGTGCTCCTTGGAGAATTTTCAGCAGGACTCTCAGAAGATGGCAGGGGTCACCCCCACGGAGTTCCTCCAGGAAGGGGGGTGGGGATGCATGTGAAGGGGCCGCAGCTGAGGACAGCCCGCCTTCCCCACACCAATGCCCCAAATCCTCTCTCTCTCCTCCCACTCAATATTTGCCAGAGAACGTGATAAATTCCATATTGATTCCTTCGGTCACACTGTAAATTTTGCAAAAGATGATTAAATAGCTCAATCGTCTCTGCCGGTGCCAAGGCTCAATATTTTGCAGGCTGGCTGTATCGACCTTTCCCGCCTGCGAAGGCCGCCAGCTCCAACCCAGAAGCCCCAGATCGGCGATTAAACTCCGATGAGACCAGGATGTAAAAGCCAATCCAATTCGGCGTCCTGACATGGGCAGCGCCAACCGTGCCTGGCCAGGCCACAGGTTTATGTCCGTGTCGAAGCTTCTAAGGATACTTTCACCCCCATAACTCAGCCTTTCCGAAGGCCCTCCTGGACACGCAGGCTTTGTACCGATAACCGCCATGTGCGTAGGACACTGTCATGCACCTGTTGGAGTCTGAATCTGAGGAGGAAGATGAGCAGCTGACAGGGAGTGTGGCCCCGTTGGCTGTGGAAGAAACTGGGGAAGGGCAAAGTCTGGCTGGGCAGAGCAGGGGAGAGGTAGAACAAGGGAGAGGGGGTTCAGAGGAAGACCCAGGCCCACCCCGTCTTCATCCTAGGGCACGCAGGGAGGAACGGAGAAGGGAGCAATGTGGGTTGCCTGGCTTACGGGGGAGGAAACGGCCCTGATTCCCTTCATTAGCCACAGCTGGGAAGATAGTTTAAAAGAGACGCAAGCTGAGAGCGTGGCGTCTGCTGGGAACAAACATGAGTTTATCATGGGTTGACTTTGGTTATCTGTGTCCTTGGCGTCTTCCCAACCATGTTAAGTTACTGCCATGCCTTCACATCTGGAATTCCTTCTCTTGCCCTGTTGGACTAATTGCTGCATTTTGCCTTGGTTGGACTTTAAGTTACAGTTTTTGTTGACCACGTTTTGGACTTGATTCTCTGCAGCCCAAGGCTGTTCCTGGGAGAGTTTTTTTTCTCCAGCCCAGAAGGTAACCAGGACATTGGGGGGCAAAGTTGGAGCCAATAAAGGGACTCCCACTGATGATCTCTGACTGGGTTGCCTTTGTGCCACGCCCCATTGGGTCACCACAGACGCTAAACGGCGTGAAATGGCAAAAGTCGAGGGAGCAAATGCGCGTGGACGCAGGTGAGCGAAACTCAGCTGCCTTGGTTGCTCTTTGCGTCTGCGTCCGATTCAAGATGTCGGTTTACTACAGGTAGTCCTCGACTTAATGACCGCGATGGAGCTCAACGTGCCTTTGGGTCATTAAGGGAGCTTTGCCCCCACTTTCTCATCCCGGTTGTTAGGCGAATCCCTGCCGTTGTGAACTTAGTAACCCAGTTGTTAAGTGAATCGGTCCTCCCCACTGACTTGGCTTGTCAGAAGGCCGCCAAAGGGGAAATCGCGCGAGGCTGCCTGGAATTGGATCCCGGGGCCACGGGGGAAACCGCCACGGTCGCAAGGGTGGGAAGTGGCCGGGAGTCACTTTTTAGTCGTTTGGAACCGTCGCTAAACGAATGGCTGTGGGGGACGGGGACACTGCCTGTGCTTTAAAAAGCCCCCTAGGGCCTGGGTCCCGGGCATCTGAGGGGCTCCTCTCTCTATCGCTCCATAGCGCTTTACAATCCCTCTCTGGGCGTAGATAGTAAAATAAAAGTTATGTTTTAAAAAAATAAGGCGCCTGGTTAGTATCCCTCCTCAAAGCCTGTCGTTGGATTGCTTGCAAGCCCCCCTGGGATCTGCTCTCCTGCCTCTGGAGGGGGCAGAATAAGGGAATTTCACACACACACACACACACACACACACACACACACACACCACTCCTAGCACTGATGCTGTTCCATATTTGGGTCATTGAACGTCTGCAGGAAACACACCAAGTTCAGAGAGCACCAAGGACCCCACAGTCCTCCTCCTCCACCTCCTCCTCCTCTTCTCTCGCACATCGTCCTACCTCCTAGCACTGATGGTGTTCCCTAGTTGGGTCATGAAACGTCTGTAAGAAAGCAACCCAGTTCAGAGAGCACCAAGGACCCCACACTCCTCCTCCTCCTCCCCTAAATCCCACTCCCTTCCAGCACTGATGCTATTCCCTAGTTGGGTCATGAAACATCAGCAAGAAAACCACGAAGCTCAGTCCGCACCAAGGACCCCACAGCCATCGTTCTCCTCCTCCCTGGAAACCCCCCTCCCTCCTAGCACTGATGGTGTTCCCTAGTTGGGTCATGAAACGTCTGCAAGAAAACATCGAAGCTCAGAGAGCACCAAGGACCCCACAGTCTTCCTCCCCTTCCTCTTCTTCCTCCTCCTCCTCTCTTGCAAACCTTTCTCCCTCCTAGCACTGATGGTGTTCCCTAGTTGGGTCATGAAACGTCTGCCAGAAAACTACCCAGCTCAGAGAGCACCTAGGACCCTCACAGTCATTGTTGCCCTCCTCCCCCCTCTTCCCTCGCACACCTTCCTACCTTCTATCCCTGATGCTGTTCCCTAGTTGGGTCATGAAACGCCTGCCGGAAAACCGCCAAGCTTGGCCCCACAGGTCAACCTCGAGCTACCAAGGTTCTCCCCTCTCTTGCTTCGCACCACAGTTTTTAAGCGGGAAGGGTCTTTGCGTGGCCCAGCTTGGGGACGGCCGAGACGTTGCCCCTTGGGAGAACCGGTGCCCGTGAACCCCCGAGAAGAAGGTCTCCGCCCGCCGTCTCCGTCGGAGCCTGTTGCGGTGGGGTGGGGGGTCCCCGAAAGTGAGAAGACTCACCTGGGCTTGGCCAGGGCTCCTTCCTTCCGGGGCGACCGCTCTCCTCCTCCTCCTCCTCCTCCTCCCTCTCTTCCTCGCTCTGCTTTCCAAGTGTCTGTGCCCCCCCTTCCCCTCCCCATATTGGAAGTGCGTTTATTTTACCGGAAAGAAGGGCGATCGTGTTAATCCAATCACGGGCAGGCTCTGGAGGACAGGAGTCTCTTCCCATTACTTTAACTAGCCATGTAGAGCAATAAGGATGTCGGGAGTTGTCAGGGATGACGGGCTCGTGACACGCCGCCTCGTCTCCTTTGCTCCGTATGGCTCCCAGCGCCGCTTCCTCCCAGCAAAAGCCCGGCTGCTGTGTGGCCCTGGGGACACCTGGGGGTGTGAGGTGGCGGGGGGTTGGTGGTCCTAGACATCTCACACCTGCCTGCCTGTTGTCGGCGCGGCTGGTCAGGCGAAAGCGCTGGTGAGTGGCTGCTAGGAGGGAGCGCGAGGTTGTGGCCCTTCGGCCCTGCCTGGTGAATGAGTTCGTTCGGGTGGGCATCCGACGAGATTTCTATCCTGCCTTGAGGGCTTTTCTGTTTGGAAAAATTTCACTCCTTTCCCGAGCAGGGAGGGAGGTTGGGGTTGCCTTTGAAAGTCATACCTGATGCCCACCTCAGGCTGCAGGGGGATTGGACCCCCATCAGCCTTGGCGAATTCTGCACGTTTATATCCACCTATCAATATCTATCTGTCTATCATCTTCTGTGTATCTGTTACCTATAGATCTATCCATTCTATCGACTATCCGCTCTATCGCTATCTATTCTATATCTGTCTGTCTGTCTGTCTATTCCATTGATGGCAAACCTCTTTGTTGTTGTGTGCCAAAAACACATGCAGGCCGGCGCCAACAATACAATGCGTCCCACCCTTTGTGCATGCGCACACAATTCCCCCCCCCGCCCCACCCCGTTACCTGCGCTGTGCATGCGTGCGCCTCCCAGCTGATTTTCGGCCTGTTTGAGGCCGTTTTCGCCCTCCCGGAGGATCGAGGAAAGCCTCGGGAGGCCGAAAAACAGGCCCGTTTCGGCACTGCCGGTACTTCCGGAAGGCCCATTTTTCGGGCTGCAGAGGCTTCCCTCGATCCTCCGGGAGGGCAAAAATGGCCTCAAACAGGCCGAAAATCAGCTGGGAGGCGCACGCATGCGCATTGCAGGTAGGTTTGGCTGGGGTTCGCATGCCGGCACATAGGGCTCTCTGCTTGCCACCTGTGGCACACGTGCCCTAGGTTTGCCATCACGGATCTATTCTATCTTAATGATTTGTTTAAATAACTCAAGGCAGCCAAATACTCCTTCGTCCCCCTATTTTCCCCACCACAACAACCCTGTGAGGTGGGAGGCCTGAAAGAGAGAGACTGGCCCACACCCAGCTGCCTTTCATGGCTAAGGCAGGACTAAAACTTGCTCCGTGAGGCTTTTGAGCTACATTTTCGAAGGAACCAAAGATTTTGGAGGGAAAGAAACGCTCCGTTGGAATGTCGGAAATAGTGCCGGTGGGGGATACAGGCAGTAAAATGCGCTTAAAGTGGGAAATGCTGATGGAACCTGGATTTATTTCTTTTTCCCACCCTCTCCGCTGTTTTCTTTCGGGCTTCTTTTGGACAGTTAGTCAGCGGGACGGAAGTTGTGCCTCCAGAAGTTGTGAATGCTCCAGCACTGGAAGTTGTTAAGAAGAGATTGGGCAGCCCCTGGTCTGAATGGTTACGGGAATTGCAGGGGGTTGGACTAGAAGACCTTTGAGGTGCCTCCCAACCCTGTCATTCATTCATTCATTCTTTTGCCACGGCATTCGGCGTTGCTCACGCTACATTGCTGTGTTCCCTCCACACAGACACGCACAGATAGACAGACACCCAGATGTGTCTTCATTTAGTAGGTTGAGACTCCCAACTCACCCACTTGTCGTCTCCCTCCTGCTTGGCACCCCTCCCCCGCCCTGGCATTATTAACTATTAACTCCGAGCTCCTCCCAGCAGGTTCCTCCCCCCCCAAATCCCCAACCCCAAGCCCCTCTATTGACAGCGATCCGGAATCTGGAGGAATCCAAGACAAATGACGAAGAGGATGGAGTTAATAAAATTTGAAAAATTGAGAGCCGTCGCTCCGCGTAAACTTTTTTTCAATACCTCTTGACGGAAACATATTTCCCCAATGAGTGACCTTCGGCAGCTGCTGGGGCTCCGCTTTGCTGCACCCGGTGCTGGGGGTGAGCCAGCCTGCTATTTATCAAATATTATAAGCCAGGGCCCGCTTGTACCCGCCAAGGTTTGGATGCCCCCGCAGAGCCCCCGGGCGTTGCCTAGGTGTCGATTCCCGGGCCCCCCGCGACAGCTGGCGGGAGGAGGTGACAAATGACATCCCGGTTCTCGTTCCCAAAGGTTGGAGCCCCCCCAGCAGGCGTTTGGGCCTGGCTAAGTCCAGCAGGGGCACTTGCTGCTTGGAGGAGGGGGGGTGGGAGTATGCGAGGGCGGTAGCTGCTACAGGAGGGGGGCCGGGGTCAGGCCACGCCTCTCAGGACAGCCAGCAGCGTCCCCCCCTCTCCCCGCACCCGGCTAGCAAGTGTCCTGCCACCAAGTTATTTATGAAAGCATAATATTTTATTGCCGTGGGTATCGGAGGTAAGCGATCGACCGGCAGAGTCCGGTGGGTCTATCAATTATTGCAGCAATTAGTCAAGTCGTCAAAGCCATTAACAGGGGAATTAGACCAATATTGGTGGGCCGTTATTAATAGATTGACGGCAGGAAGTCCCGGTGTCCGTCCGTGTCCGTCCCCCTCAAAGACGAGGCAAAGGTAGCCTCCACCCCACACCCACCACCCCAAAAAAACTTTTCCCTCTTCCTTGGGGACCCCAGCCCTGGTCTGGTCACACAAGAGCTGCGTTATGCTCCCCCCTCTGTCTCCTAAAAAGGTTATTGAACGGCCTGTCCTGGCGGGCCATAGGTAATGTCACCTGTTCCGACGGTCTTTATGGGAGGCAACCCACTGGCCCAAATTACTCCCGGTCGGAAGTTTACGGAGCGCATCTTCCGTTCCGTAAGCCAATAGAGGCAGGAGGGTCTTGGGAAAGGGCTGGAGTTGGTCTCTCGTCCCATCTTCTTCCTTGTCGTCTCACTGGCTCACGCTGGGCTTCAGCTGGCAGAGACTCCTTTCGGGGAAGCGGGTGTGAGGCGCGCCCACCTCACCTTTGTGCAAAAACGTGGCACCCCCTTGGTACCTGTTGCTTGTCTCTGCACCCTTCCGGATTGTGACGGAGCACAGCTGCCTTTTTTTCTTTCTTCCTGGAGGAAAAAGGGCCTTAACAGAATAACAGAGTCGGAAGGGTCCTGGGAGGTCTGCTAGTCCAGCCCCCTGTCCAAACAAGGGTCCCCAAACTCGGCCACTTTAAGACTGGTAGACTTCCACTCCCAGGATTCTGGGAGTTGAAGTCCACCCGCCTTAAAGTGGCCAACTTTGGAGACCCCCTGCCCTATACCATTCCAGACAAATAGCTGTCCAGTCTTCTTGAAAACCTCCACAGCTTCTGGAGGCCAGTCGTTCTCAATTCTTCCTCCTTCCTTCCTTCCCTCTTCTCCTTCTCCCTGCAAACCCCACTCTCTTCTAGCACTGATGATGTTCCCTAGTTGGGTCATGAAACGTTTGCCAAAAAAGAAAGAAAGAAAGAAACCCAACCAAGCTCAGAGACCACCAAGAACCCAGCTGCAATTCCAGCCTGAGCTACAGATATTCTGCTCCGTTCGGCTTTTGGTGCCGTCTCCTCTGACCTTCACGTGGGGAGCGTGTTCCTAGGTTTTCCTTCCCTCTTTCAAGCCTTGCTCATCCCAGAGGTGAAGGTGGGGGCCAGAGCGCCCCCCTGCACAAGAGGCCATAAGCAGAGCGTCCCCTTCCCCACGTCTTGAGTTGTGTTTCTTCCTTTTCAGGTGCCAACCCCCTGCAGAGGAATGAAATGGGGCACACCCCCTTGGATTACGCCCGCGAGGGAGAAGTTATGAAACTCCTGAAAAGTTCAGCCACAAAGGTGAGGATTGGCGAATTCACTTTCTGTGGGACTCTCTCTCTTTCTAGCTCGGAAACAAACCCAAGTACAATGTTTCCCTTAATTATCTGATTGGAAAGTCGAGAGGGGGGCTTCCCAAGGATTTGGGCAACCCCAAATTACTTTATATCAATACCCTAGGTTGCCAAGTTTGGGGACCCCCTGCCCTAGAAATTAGACAACCAGTTCATAATGGGTCTTGGAAGAAACGAAAGCGGGGTTCCCCTGTACAAGGGAATGGAAAACACGCAGGTTTAATTGGGGTGCCAGGAGTCCTGATCAAAACAGCACAAGAGGTTAAAACTTCTAGGAAGGGCAAGTGTGACTTTTTTAAGCTGGCCAGGGAGGGGACAGAGCCGAGGTTTGCTCTTGATGAGTGCACCAAGAACGGCAGCTTCTTAATATGCCCCTTAATCTAAAGAAAACCTGCCATAAGAGCGGATCAAATGAAAGACGCTGTGCAAAGGATCAGACAGAAAGGTAGCTGCTGAATGCAGTGAGAGAGAAAGAGAGAGAAAGATTGATTGTGGTATTTATGCGCTTACATTACCTTCATGTAAAGTCAATAAGAATGACCACTTAAAAAACATCTTCGCTGCCGTACCTCCCTGTGATGAAAAGGGAGCCTGTGGGATGCAGTGCTCAGAAATAACTCACTATTGAGCAGAGAGTTGGTTAAAAAGCGTCCCATTGTTTGTTGAGTGAAGGGATAAATTTATAACGAAGGCTTGCGGTGACAGGAAAGGCCGGTTGTTCCAAGACATAAACGGACGTGTGTTTTATTTATTTTTATTGATTGCATTTATATGACCGACTATCGCAGAAAAGCGACTGTTTCTGTATGTAAAAGGATCCCATGTTCCAACAGAGGCTTCGAGAATAAAATAGAATAGGAGAGAATTCTTTTATCGGCCAGGTGTGATTGGACACACAAGGAATCTGTCTTTGGTGCAAAGGCTCTCAGGGTGCATAAAAGAAAAGAGACATTTGTCAAGAATCATCAGGCGCAACACTTAGTGATAGCCAGTAGAACAGAAGAGAATTGGAGAGAATAGAACAGAGCAGAACAGAATAGAACAGGAGAGAATAGAATAGAATAGAATAGAATAGAATAGAATAGAATAGAATAGAACAGAACAGAACAGAACAGAACAGAACAGAACAGAACAGAACAGAACAGAATAGAATAGAATAGAATAGAATAGAATAGAATAGAATAGAATAGAAATATGGAAGAATAGAATAGAATAGGAATAGAATATAATTCTTTATTGGCCAAGTGTGATGGACAAACAAGGAATTTGTCTTGGTGCAAATGATCTCAGTGTCCATAAAAGAAAAGAGACATCTATCAAGAGTCAAGAATCATCAGGTGCAACACTTAATAATAGTCATAGAGTGCAGTAAGAATAGAATAGAGTAGAATAGAATAGGAGAGAAGAGAAGAGAAGAGAAGAGAACAGAAAAGAACAGAATAGAACAGAACAGAACAGAATAGAATAGAATAGAATAGAATAAAAATATGGAAGAATAGAATAGAACAGAATAGAAACAGAATTCTTTATTGGCCAAGTGTGATGGACACACAAGGAATTTGTCTTTGGTGCAAAGGCTCTCAGTGTCCATAAAAGAAAAGAGACATTCGTCAAGAATCATCAGGCACAACACTTAATAATAGTCAGAGTACAATAAGCAATCAAAATATACTAGGAAACAATCAATATAAATCATAAGGATACAAGCCACAAAGTTACAGTCATACAGTCACAAGTGGGAGGGGGTGGGTGGATAAGGAGTGATGAGAAGATTAATAGCGATCGTAATGCAGACTTTGTAAATAAATGGACAGTGTTGAGGGAATGAGTTGTTTAGCAGAGGGATGGTATGGGGGGAAAAACTCCCCTTGTGTCTAGTTGTTCTGGTGTGCAGTGTTCTATAGCGTCGTTTTGTGGATAGGAGTTGAAACAGTTTATGTCTGGGATGTGAGGGGTCCGTAGATATTTCCACAGGCCTCTTTTTGATTAGTGCAAGTATCCAGGTCCCTCCATGGAAGGCAGGTTGGTAGCCATTTTTGTTTTTCTGGAGACCTCACTTAAAAATATATATATTAGTAAGGTGGAGCAAATCCAGAGATGGTCAGCGAAGATGGCGCAGTTTGAGGGGGCAAAACATATCAGGAGAGAGATGGGAATGGCTGAATAACGCACAGCCTGGAAGACAGAAGAGAAAACGGAGAATCTGAGCGAAACCTTTTAATGGCTCTGACCTGACGTAATCTCCTTATCACAAGACCCATCGCAAGACTCACAGCTGACCCTTCAGAAGACACCCCCACGCCTGAAGGCCTTATAAGCAGAAGGATACCCCCTAAACTCCACTTGAAGATGTTACCGAGCCTGCTAATGAAACCTTTGAAAACGACCCACAAGCTCAGAGAATCAGCCTCTCTGCCTTTGTGAAAGCTTTTAAACAGAGGTCTCCAAACTTGGCAACTTTAAGACTGGAGTGGAAGTCCACAAAGTGTTAAAAGTTGCCAAGTTTGAGGACCCCTGCCTTTAAATACATCAACGTTCAGAATATTGCAGAATAAATTCAGCGCCAGGAAAGTAAACACAGACGGCTGAGGCTTCGTTTAACTTCTTTAGAAACATAAAGTAAATTTTACAGTACCAGTTGTAGATTTCTCCAACATGCAGCAAACTCAAACAGAAACAGACCTCGGTTTCACTTTAGTTCAGCAGGCAAGCAAGACACACAGCGGAGAAGAGAAGCCGTTTCACCTTCAACAGACAGACTCAGAGCTTAATATAGAGCCACGCCTAGGCTACTTCTAGTTTCAGTTTCCAAACAGTCCTCATTGGCTGACTTAATTGCTATGCCTATTCACTGACCGACCTTGTTACCGTGCCCTGTTCCAGTTCATGAATAGACTCTGACAATCAAGGGTATGTGTAGGCTCCTAAAAGGCAGCATTTTCAATATGAAGCATAAATCAAGGATGCAGGTGGGCCTCACCTCCAACTCACAGAAAGGAAGTTCAAAAGCTACATTACAAAGGATGAGCCCCAACTCAGGAAAGAGTCGTGGAAGCTTGGACCCAACTTCCAGCAGAGGCAGTGGGTCAGCCATCATCAGTAACCGAGTTTAAAAATGCTTGGGATGTTTAAAGAGCCGCCCTTTGACCAAAAATTTTAAAAAAAATAATTTTAAAAATAATAAATTAAAAAGAAAAAACAAAGAGCAGACTTGATTGGACCGCAAGCTCTTTTTTCTGCCGCCAGTGTTCCGTGTTTCTGTATTTCTAAAATGATGTCTTACTAGCTGGATCCCCGTGCTTCGCTACGAAACTATGCGGTCGGGCTCAGTTTTTGGAGGAGGAAAATAAGAGGGGAAATTCTGCCTCTGCCACCAGCATCCATCGGTATTCCTCTGGCTAGCGTCCTGTCAGCGTGGGAGAGAGTGGAGGGCTGTTTGGAAACGGAAAGAGTATTTGCTGGGTGAGCATGAAGGAGACAGCAAGGAGCCTGGGCGTGGCTTAGCTCAACCGTTCTGGACTAAAGCTGCTTGGTGCTCTGAAAGTGAAACTCCTCTGCTTGTGTTTTGCATTTGGAAGAGATTTCTTTCCAGGCTGGGAGGGGGAGTAGAACTTCTTAGCATCAGAGCGTGTTAATAATAATAATAATAGTAATAATAATAATAAGAAGAAGAAGAAGAAGAAGAAGAAGAAGAAGAAGTAACAGTAGCGATAACAATAACAATAATATAGGAAATACTCAAAATGCTCTAATAGACATTTCGAAAAATCCTTTCTTAGTGAGCATCTAGAAGCCGAGAGGAACCTACGGGCCAATTTTCAAGATTGTAGGCTTTACAGTTCTGGAGATTTTGTGATGATGCACGAGGGGCCTTTCGCTTTTATAGAGAGAGATTTTGGAATCTTTGGCATCATCCCTGTATGCTCGTGATCTTAATTGCTTTCCTAGACAACGTACAACGGAGCTATCAACCCAAGGGCGGCGTTGACTGCAAAACGCAGAGGCCATCGGTTTTGGGGGGAAAGTCATCATTTTAATTGTGTGAAGGAAACGTCGGGAGTTGGCCTCCTTCTGTCTCCGCGAGGAGGAGAAGGAAGAAGGAAAGCCACGTCTTGTTAAGTTCGTGGCGTCCCCAGGGTTTTCTCCCTGAAGTCAAAAGCTCTTCGTTACTTAAAAGATGGTTAGAAGAGAGTCTCCGTGTCCTCCCGTACAGACCCTCCAACTTTGGAGAGAGAAAGAGAGAGAGAGGGAGAGTGGCTGTGATTTGTGGGTAGACGGGAACCGCTGAAGGAAATGCGAATTGGGCGCCGCATGAAATCTTCCGACTCTTCCCGGCTTCTTTGGTGATGGATTCCCCGCTGTGGGGGAATGCCGTGGTAGATGGAGATGCGGGCCTGGCCCAGGAGAGCGTCCTCCGGCCTCTTCCCAACTTTGGAGGATTTCTGGGCCGCTATCATATCCCGCTGGAGGACGGAGGCCCTGGCGCCACTGCTCAGAGAATGCAACAGGAGGTTTCCCCCCGAGGGCTTTCGCTTGTTTTGGGGGAGGGCTCCTTTCCTACTTGTAACTCACGTTGTTAAGCGAATCACCGCAGTTGTTAACTCAGTCGGACGGCTGGCCTTGTTTGTCAGAAGGTTGCAGGAAGGGATCGTGTGACACACACACACCCCCAGGACACTGCGACTGTCATAAATATGAATCAGTTGTTAAGCACCTGGATTTTGATTCACACGACGGTGGAGAATGCCACAAGTGTGAAGAGCAGCCATAAGGACTTTTCTCCACTGCCGTTGTAAATTTGAACGGACACTAAGTGAGCTGTTGAAAGTCGAGGGCTGCCTGTGCTCTGCATTGCTTTATGCACCCTAACTCCCAAAGGTGTAACCAAGCATTCATAACCTGGTTCCAGGCCTGTTCGTCTGTTTGTGTCCTGCCCCTGTTGGCATCTGACTCCGAGGGAGAGGAGGAGGAACAGCCGACAGGGGGTGGGAGTGTGGCTCCGGAGGTGGTGGAGGAGGCTGGGGAAGGGCAGAGGTCGGCTGGGCAGTCAGAGGAGGACCCAGGCCCATCCCCTCTCCATCCTAGGGCACGCAGGGAGGAGCGGATAATGGAGCAACGTGAATGGCGTGGTCTACGGGGAAGGAAGGGGCCCTGATCCCCTTCATGGGCCGCAGCTGGGAGGACTGTTTAAAAGGACAAACTGCGCATGGCCCAGTGCTGGAAGCAAAGCGTGAAATAATTCTAGTCTTTCAGTTCTTATTTGGGTTCTGACGTCCTTCCCAGTGTGTGTATTTTGATATCTGCGGACGCCTTCAAGCCCTGACCCTGCCTGGTCTCCTAAATTGCTTCCGTGTGGTTTGTGTTGTTTTTTCTACTTATATGTATTTTGAGTTTGAATGGGATTTCTTCCTTTTTTGCAACTGTTTGCGGGGGAGTTTTGGAATGTGAGAGAAAGAAGAGGAAAGGTTGATTTGAAACGTTGACAGTTCTTTTAAAGCTGATGGAAATGCGAGCCACCTGTCAATCATCTGGGATTGACAGAACCCGCCTGTCAATCATCTGGGATTGACAGAACCCGCCTGTCAATCATCGGGGATCATATATCCGGCCCTCCAAATGCGTTACGTTCTTTTTTTGCAAACATAAAAAAAGCAAAGGAGAAAAGAATTGGCCTATATATTCAGAAAGACATAGATGTATGTCTATGGGGGGCGGAGGATGAGGACTTGGAGGCGGGTGATATATGCCGAGCCTGAGGGGGCTGCGACAGGCTCGGTGCTTCCGGATTCAGCCCAGCACGGAGAGGTTCCTCTGGGATCAGTCCAGAAGTTATTGCTCCATATTGAAACATCAGGGAGGATGGGGGGGATCTTGCATCTCGACGGATGGCAGCGGCCCAAATTGGCTTGGTGGCTTAAAAAAACTTCCGTCACCGTCGTTCGCATAAACAGGGAAAACTTCCCTGCCCGGCGGGTGGATTTTGCAGCCCGTCGTGAGAATGAAGAAGCATTTCAGGTGCTTCCATCATGGTGAAAATGGAGATTGCTGATTAAATCGGCGGGGAGGTACCCATGTAGATCGGGGTTGAATTTCCTCCCTTCCGGCACTGATGAGGTTCCCTAGCTGGGTCATGAAACGTCTGCCGGAAAACCACCCAGCTCAGAGAGCACCAAGGACCCTCACAGTCTTCCTCCTCCTCCCCCACTCCCCCTCCTCCCTTACAAACCTTCCTCCCTTCTAGCACTGATGAGGTTCCCTAGCTGGGTCATGAAACGTCTGCCGGAAAACAACCCAGTGCAGTCAAAGGAGAGGTGGGAAGGAAAACTTGCCTTGTTGGGTCAGATCATTCAGCCGAGTGTAAGTCAAAGGCCACCTCTGCGACCCCTTTGAGCCGTGCCAATTCCTCCCACGGAAGACCATCCACTCCTTGGCCAAGGATGAAGCCCTTCTTCCGAACCACGAATCCCTTGGAAAGGTGACTCTTGTCTCCCCGCAGCGCAGGGTCGTTTCTGTGAATAGATTTTTGTTTAAGAGAGTCAGAAAGTCGTGGGAGGCATAGGTGAAATTTTGGCCTGTGGGTTGCTGGATTGGGAACACGAAGCTTTGCAAATGCTGTGAATGTCGGGATTCTCAGCCAATGTGGTGGTTCGCTGGCAGCCGGTGCAGCCGGCAGCAGACAGTGAGGAAGAACGGGGACCAATCCAGGAGTCTGGAGAGGATTCGGACGAGGGTCCTGCGTCGAGTGCAGGGATGGGGCCAGGACCATCTGGGAGTGGGGTGCTGGCTCCGGAGCCTCTGGAATCTGCCAGCAGCGAGGCAGAGGAACAGCGGGAGCCTGTTCCCAGTGCGCACTTGCACAAAGGTGCCAGAAGGCTGGGAGGTGATTGCCCCTCCCATAAGGGATAAAAGTCAGACCTCAATGACGAAACCTTTGCAGGAAGCAAAGTAGTTCAGTTAGATTCCGAGTCCTTCTTGAAGCTCTGCGTACTCTGGTGGTTTTTTCTGGTACTCCGTTTGGTTTCTGTTATAATTAAATTGGATACCTCTGTTTTGGGCCACATTCCACAGCACTGAAAGGTGCGTGATTATCTTGGGGAACTGTTTAAGATAAGTTCTGGCTGGAAATGAAAGTAATTCCCAGCGTTGCAATAAAATAGGTTTTGCTTTTTAAACAAGTTGGTGTTTAATTACTTGTGACAAAGACCGGGTCAGAACAGCCAGCTGGATGAAAAGATGATTCCAGGATAGGGAAGATTTTGTGGCTTGGCTTTTTGCTCCAGATGAGTGTTGTGTCACTGCAGTCACAATTACACAATGGCCCCTGATGATCTGCTTTCAGAAGCCCTCAGCTTCTTAAGTATCCACCTCTCGTCCGCTAGTGGATGTTTAGGTTTGTATCTGGGATAGTTATACGCTTTTATGTTAAAAGAAGAAGGAAAACGTGGCCGGCAGTACAAATGAGTTCAGTATAAGTAAATCACAGTAGAATTTCTCTCTTCCAGTTATGCATAAATTACGCATTCTGGCGAAATTGGAAGAAAACATACCCTGCAAGAACACAGCCAATGCTTTGGTAGAAACCACTTGAAGCAGGATGAAAAGTTTATTTTTTATTTATTTATTTTATTTGGTTTGTCAATTGCTTACAAGATAACAGGTATAAGTATAAACATAGTTATGAATACATGGATATATATAAGGAAAAAATAAAAGAAACCATAGGACAGGGACGGTGGGCACGTTGGTGCGCTTATGCACGCCCCCTACAGACCTCTTAGGAAAGGGGTGAGGTCAGTAGTAGACAGTCTAAGATTTTAAAGTTTTGGGGGTTTGGGGAAGAAACCCCAGAGTCAGGTAGAGTATTCCAGACATCGACCACTCTGTGGCTGAAGGCATATATATAGTTAGCCTGAATAGTGTATGTGTCCTTTACAAATTGAGATTTAAAAAATGGAATTTCTGTGGAAGGCTCCTTAAAACGTTTCTAACGCCAGGGACTGGTTTCGTGGAGGACCCGTTTTTCTATGGACCGGGGAGGGGTGGGATGGTTTCATACATAACCTGTAGTTCCTGCACATGTGCAGACGAAGCTTCCCGTGCTCAGTTGCTTCTTGTGTGGGTTGGTTCCTAACAGACCATGGCCCGGATTGGGGACCTCTGATGTAAATGACTGTTGGGGTTCACCGGCTGAGGTCCCGGAGAGCGAGGACTCAGGTGAGGGGCCTGCGTGGGATCCGGGATGGGGCCAGGACCATCAGGGAGTGGAGTGCGGCCTTTGGAGACTGTGGGGGCTGGCAGCAGTGAGGAAGAGGACCCCGAGGAGCCTGTGCTCAGGCTGCGTGCACACAGGGCTGCTCGAAGGAAAGAGCAGCTGCAGCAGCACGGGCGACTCGGGAGTAAGGCTGCAAGGTAGTGGCCCCTCCCTTAAGAGATAAAAGCCAGCTGAGAAACCCGAGTTCTTTGCAGGAAGCAAAGACGTTTTTGCACTCAAGCCTTGTGGATGTTCGGAGTATCTTGGTTGGTATTTGGAGACGCTTTGTGTTTGAACTATTTCTTGGCCACTTTATCCAGTGTTCTTGGCAGCCTTGCACCACCTTGGCAGGGCTCCTTCTTATCAGAGACAATGAGTTGGAAACAGCCTTTGAACGGGGAAGGAACGGAATTCCTAAAGAATCATGAAAAGGTTTTGCTGTTACCTCCGTTTGGCGTTGCTCTCCTTGGAACCAGGTTTGGGTCAGAACAATGACCTGATCTTGGGGGCTCACAGGGCTTTGGAGGAGCCCCTAGCTAAAATTCTGTGCAGTTCAGAGAGACCCCCTCCCAAATCCCATGCTTGGCTGGCCTCGCCCACCCTCCCCTCCCAGGAGTCCCCAGGTGGCCCGTTTTGGATGCAGGTAAGTGCAGGCCCTGCAGGAGGCTCAGGTGAGGCCAAAACGGGCCTCCCGTAAGTTCAGAAAAGCCAGAAATGGGCCCATTTCCAGCCTCTGGAGGGCCCCCGCGTGCAGGAGGCGGACTAGGGCCACGCCCACCCAGCGCCCGGGCAGAGACCCCATGGCTAAAATGTTTGAAGCCCGCCCCTGCCTGATCTGCACCGTGGCACATGCAGTGCCCTCACTCTGGCTTCCCCTGGGCTCATGCCAACGGAGGCCGGCGTATCCTGAATTGTCTCCTGTGTCTGTTGCTTTCCTGCCCAGTTCTGGCCCCCGTGTCTTCTCCCCAAACCCCCTTGAGCCTTGTCCTTGCCCAGTTGGTCTCCTATCCCCCACTTACTTACTTCTTCCAGGACAGGGAAGGGGTGAGGGGAGGGCTGGACAGAGCGTGTCCCAGACTCCCAGGTGTAGGGGTGCCCTTGGAAACGGGTCGCCCTGCGGCTTCCTCCGAGGTGGCCAGGAATTTCTCCCTCCTCCCGCAGGGAGGTTCTCTCCCTTCCAACCCCTCCTCACCCCGGCCAGACTGGGCAGGGCTGCGTAAGGGAGACCGGGATCTCACCGCTTCTCTTCTCCTGCCCTTCCCACAGTTCCAGGAAGAGAAGCGCCGGAGAGAAATCGAGGAACGCCGGCGGTTCCCCCTCGAGCAGCGGCTCCGAGAACACATCATTGGCCAGGAGAGCGCCATCGCCACCGTCGGAGCCGGTGAGGCGGGGAATCCAATGCATTAAGCCTAAGACCGCGCATGGGCGTGTTGGGTGGGTGGATTATATAGATGGATTGGATCGGGGGTCTCCAACCTTGGCCACTTTGTGAACTTCAACTCCCAGAATTCCCTCAGCCGGCAAAGGAGGCCCCTGGATTGGGTTGGGTTGGGTTGGATTGGATTGGGTTGGATTGGATTGGGTTGGATTGGATTGGATTGGGTTGAATGGATGGTAGAGATGATACAAGAGAAAGATGGATGGATGATAGATAGGAGAGAAGGAGAGATGATAGAAAGATGGTAGCTAATTTGGATGGATGGATGGAGGGATGATTGAATGGATAGATGGATGAGAGATGGATGGATGATAGAAGATAGATGGATGGATAGATTGATGGATAGATTAGAACAAGGGTCTTCAAACTTGACAGCTTTAAGACTTCAATTCCCAACATTCCTCCTCCATGTTAGCTGAGGAATCCTGGGAGTTGAAGTCCACAAGTCTTAAAGCTGCCAAGTTTGAAGATCCTTGGATTAGACAGACAAATAGATGATGAGAAGACAGAGAGGTGGCTGGATGATAGGTGAGAGAGGAGGAGAGAAGATAGGAAGAGATCATAGGGATAGGTGATCGATAGGGATGGATGGATAGATGGATGAGGGATGATAGGTGATAGAAGAGAAATGGATAGATAGATGATGATGGATGGATTAGACAAACAGAAAGATGGGTGGAGGATAGATAAGAGAGAAGGAGAAAAGAGATCATGGAGATATAGATAGATGATAGATGGATGATGGATGAGATAGATGATAGAAGAGAAATAGATAGATAGATAGATAGATAGATAGATAGATAGATAGATAGATAGATAGATAGATAGATAGATAGATAGATAGACAGACAGACAGATAGGCTGGGATAGACATATAGATAGATGATAGATAGATAGATTATAGATAGATAGATAGATAGATAGATAGATAGATAGATAGATAGATAGATAGATAGATAGATAGATAGATAGATAGATAGATAGATAGATAGATGATAGATAGATAGGTAGGCAGGCAGGCAGGCAGGCAGACAGACAGACAGACAGACAGACGGAAAATGTGGGAAAGACGTGGGAAAATACCCGAACAAAGCTGAATGCCATACATGTAAGTACCCGTGAAAACTTAAGAAAAGATAGATAGATAGATAGATAGATAGATAGATAGATAGATAGATAGATGGATGGATGGATGGATGGATGGATGGATGGATGGATGGATGGATGGATGGATGGATGGATGGATGGATGATGGACAGATTAGACAGACCAATAGAAAGATGGATGGAGGATAGATAAAGAGAGAAGGAGGGAAGATCGTAGAGATATAGATAGATGGCAGGTAGGGATGGGTGGATCCAAAGACGAAAGAGCCGGACAAGAAGCAACAGGTGGAAACGAATCAAGGGGAGAAACCACCCAGGAGGAATTTCCTGACAGGGAGAACGAATAATCGGTGGAACAGGAGTCGCCTCCAAGGAGTTCTTGGGGCTCCAACTCCGGAGGTCTCTAAGGAAGAAGAAATGGGCAGCCCTTTGTCCATGGTGGCATGACAGGGTCTCCTGCCTGAGCCGAGAGTTGAAGTAGAACAGCGTTCCCCAGCCCTTTTCAGCTCAGCGGCCTGGCGCAGGGGGCGGGCGTGTGAGTGGCGGGCCTTTGTGCTCACGTGCGTGCGAGGCTCCGTTCACACCGACGGGACTTCGCACCCTCCTCCGTTCGCGCAAGTGGGACTTCGCGTGTGCCTGTCTGCCCATTTCTCCCACGGCCCGGTTTTGAACAGGCCGTGCCCCCGGTATCAGGGTTAGGGACTAGAGGACCTCCGAGGTCCCTTCCAGCCAGGGTGGGATTCTACAGGTTCTCCGGCTGTTAACTTTCTAAGCAGTTTGGAGAACCTTGGAAGAAATCTCCTTTGGGTTTGTTTTTTTTTCCACCCTTCTTGCATTCTTGGCAGACTGCCCAGACTTTCTGTCTCCAAAGGAGAGTTTTTGGGTTTTTCTTTGCTGGCGCTTTCTTAAAGGGGAAGGGTTGTTTTAAGCTTTTTACACTGCTGTTGGGAGGAAAGGCATCCCCGTTGGAGTTAGCGCTTTGAAGAAATATAATTGAATAACGAAGCAGAGCTGCCTTTAGGAAGGAGCTTTGAATGACAAGGACCCAAGATGAGGGACGTTCAGCAAGGCTTCTTGGCTAGCTAGAAAGATTGACATTCAAACGTGAGTTTGCGTAACCTTTTTTTTTTTCTTTAAGCAAATTTTATTAAGTTTACAAAACAATATACAAACAAGCAAAACATAAAATATGATGACGTAAGAAATCTTTTTCTAAAAAAAACCCAATACAACATCTTATTTAAAGACAGAATTACTCCAAGTTATCACATTTCCATACAAACACAGTTCGGTATATATATTTACCTTATCCGTTCATCTTCATATCTTATCCTGAACTTCTCTTTATTACTCCCTTTCCTTCTATTTATTCATAACCTTTCTGAGTTTCGGCCTAAAACGGGCGACCGTTGAAAAAAGGGACTTACGACCAATTTTTGCACACTTACAAACGTCGCAGCGTCCCCACGGTCATGAAAGGCCAGGCGAGGAGAAGCGCCCCTTGATGTGAGTGGCGTCGAGTTGGCCGCGCCCACCCCGTCACCTGACCACCAAGCCACGCCCACCAACTAAGCCACACCCACAGAACCCGCTGTTAAAACCATGGCATCCCACCTCTGCTTCCGGCCCTGTTACTCTGTCTTTTGTGAATGCCGGCTTGTCTCTGGTCCCGGGGCACAAATCCTGGTTCCCCTTTGGCTGGACTCCCAGCACAGAAGGATTCCAGCTTCCGGCTCTTTCTCTGGGAGCGTAGTAAATAAAGAATATAAAAAAAAAACCTTCGTCAGCCCCCTGCCCCAAAACTGCCCCAGGGGACGACTCCAAGCCAGCAATGAATGGCTGCCGGGGTTGGGGGTCTGCCTTGCTTTCTTCTCCGGGCCCAAGGGCACCTTGGGTCTCCGGACCAGTTTACCCACCGCCTGGGCCTGCTCCCTGGCCCTTACAAGGTCCATGCAGGCCTCTTAACTTTTGGGGTGGGGGGGAAGGAAGGAGGGGGTCCTTGTTGGCTTGGGTGGAGAATGGCTGCAAAAGGGCCCCCTTGCCCGGCCTCTTCGGGGCAAGGCTTGCTAGTTTGCTTATATGCCGCCGATGCCACTTGGATTCCAGCAGATTGCAAGAGCGCATGGCGAAATCTGCCGCCGCTCAAAAGCAGAGCTCAGCGTGTGCCTTTGGCATGTGCAGCGGTAACACGCCACCTGCCTGTTTTTCGGCTGCAGAGAGCGAGGAGAAAGATAGAAGTTGGGCAGAGAGATTAACAGCTATTTGATCTTCCATTTAGCCGTTAAAGTGGGGGGGAAAATGGTTTTGATCCACTCCAAAATAACCTTGAAAACCAGTAGGGACTGTGCTAGCCCCTTCCTTCCTTCCTTCCTTCCTTCCTTCCTTCCTTCCTTCCTTCCTTCCTTCCTTCCTTCCTTCCTTCCTTCTTCCTTCCTTCCTTCCCCTTCTTTCTCCCTCTTCCTGTTCCTCTTTGCTCTCCCTCTTTCTTTCTGTCTCACACTTTTCTCCTTCCTTCCTTCCTTCCTTCCTTCCTTCCCCCTTCTCTTTCTCCCTCTTCCTGTTCCTCTTTGCCTCTCCCTCTTTCTTTCTGTCTCACACTTTTCTCCTTCCTTCCTTCCTTCCTTCCTTCCTTCCTTCCTTCCTTCCTTCCTTCCTTCCTTCCTCTTCCTCTTTGCCTCTCCCTCGTTCTCTCTGTCACTCTCTTACACTTTCCTTTCTTCTTCCCCTTCTTTCTCCCTCTTCCTGTTCCTCTTTGCCTCTCCTTCTTTATTTCTGTCTCTCACACTTTTCTCCTTCCTTCCTTCCTTCCTTCCTTCCTTCCTTCCTTCCTTCCTTCCCCTTCTCTTTCTCCCTCTTCCTGTTCTTCTTTGCCTCTCCCTGTTTCTTTCTGTTTCACACTTTTCTCCTTCCTTCCTTCCTTCCCTCCTTCCTTCCTTCCTTCCCCCTTCTCTTTCTCCCTCTTCCTGTTCCTCTTTGCTTCTCCCTCGTTCTCTCTGTCACTCTCTTACACTTTCCTTTCTTCTTCCCCTTCTTTCTCCCTCTTCCTGTTCCTCTTTGCCTCTCCTTCTTTATTTCTGTCTCTCACACTTTTCTCCTTCCTTCCTTCCTTCCTTCCTTCCTTCCTTCCTTCCTTCCTTCCTTCCTTCCTTCCTTCCTTCCTTCCTTCCTTCCCCCCTTCTCTTTCTCCCTCTTCCTGTTCTTCTTTGCCTCTCCCCTGTTTCTTTCTGTTTCACACTTTTCTCCTTCCTTCCTTCCTTCCCTCCTTCCTTCCTTCCTTCCCCCTTCTCTTTCTCCCTCTTCCTGTTCCTCTTTGCTTCTCCTCGTTCTCTCTGTCACTCTCTTACACTTTCCTTTCTTCTTCCCCTTCTTTCTCCCTCTTCCTGTTCCTCTTTGCCTCTCCTTCTTTATTTCTGTCTCTCACACTTTTCTCCTTCCTTCCTTCCTTCCTTCCTTCCTTCCTTCCTTCCTTCCTTCCTTCCTTCCTTCCTTTTGTCTTTCTTCTCTTTGCCTGCCCCTCTTTCTCTCTATCTCTTTGTCTCTTTCTTGCACTTCCTTCCTTCCTTCCTTCCATCTTCCCCCCACTCTCCCTGCCATCCATCCACCCATCGCCCAAATAGCCATTGAAAGTGACGTTAGCCCTTTGGCACTCACGGCAGCTCCCAGGAGAAAGACTTAATCACACCGTCCAGTGAGGCATCTTTCCCGGGTTGAGTGCCTGGGCCACCCTAAATCCAGGTCAGGGAGCCCTTGGAGGGATTTTCACCTGCAGGCAGGAGCCCGTATTAGATTGCAGGTGGAAGAGGGTGTTCGTAGCTCCTGGGCTCTCTGAGCTGGGTGCTTCCCTGGCAGACTTTGCAGGACCCAAGTAGGGAACATCCTCAATGCTAGAAGGGAGGGAGGGAGGTTTGCAAGCGGGGAGCAGGGGGAGGACTGTCCTTGAAGGGAGTGGGGTTTTCACTCTTGGAACTGACAGCGTTCCCTAGACGGGTCCTGAAACGTCTGCAAGGAAAACGCCAGCTGAGAGAGCCCCAGGGGCCAAGGGCCGAGTTAGGCCTGTTGGCGCAGCGCCCGGCCTGCAGGGTTGGAGAAGGCGAGGGGTTAGGGATCCGGGGGGGGCAGCTGGCAGGAAGAGGCATCGCCCGCCTGCGGGGTTCACGGGCCGCCAGCCTGGTGCCTCAAGACTCAGCGCCCTGCCTGGGCCAAAGGGAGCATCCCTCCCGAATCGGCTGCGGGAAAGCAGGAGGCCAGATCTCCCTGGCTGGGAGCCGCATCTTCTGGGCCACCGTGGGAAGCAGAGCAGTGGATGACGGCGGGGCCTGGCTCGGGTGCAGCCGGCCTCTGTTTTGGCTCCCGAGACCTGGAGAACACAGGTAGTCCCCGGCTTACGACCGCAGTGGAGCCCAGAAACGGACGTTGCTGAGCGAAACGTTTTGTTTTGCCCCCTTCGGCGTTTCTGGCCACAGTTGTTGCGTGGATCAACGGCCGTTAAGTTAGTGGCATGGTTGTTAAGTGAACCTGGCCTCCCCATTCGACCCTGCTTGCCCGAAGGTCACCCAAGGGGACCCTGTGACCTCAGGACACAGCAGTACGTATGAACCCAGCTGCTAAAAGTGCTGCACAGTGTGAAAAACAGCCCTCGGTCCCTTTTTCAGCGCCGTTGCAACTTTGTGCGGTCACTAAGTGAAGCGTTGTAAGTCGAGGACCGCCAGTCCAACCCGAGAGGCCCAGGGCCCACCCAAGTGCCTCCGAGGCTCAGCCCGTCCTCTCCTCCTTAACCCAGAGGCAGAAAACACCAGGAGGCTCAGCTGGAGTGGGGGGGCTGCGTCCCCGAAAAGGACTCCCCCAAGTTCTCATTGGAGACGGGGCTGTGGGGGGGTGAGAGGAGGTGGGTGCCCCTGCACGCCCACAGCCTGGCACCCTGGTAGGACTGAGGCCGTGCCAGCCAGCAGCTGGGGACGCGCTAATTCAGAGGCCGTGATGAATGGAGAGGGGGTCCTCTGATGGGGTGGGTGGGGGGCTGCCTCGGGCACAGGAGAGAGCAGCTGCCTCCCTTCGGGAAAAGGTCTCCTGATTGAATTACCGGGGAGCAGGCGCCCGGCTGCCTTCGCTCTCGGGCAGGGACCAGCTGCCCTCGGCCACCCGCTTGTCCAGAGCTGGTGGGGTTCCCCCTCTGGGGCTGGCAGGCCTGTGGACTTGGGGGAACAGCGGCAGGCTGGGGTTCCTGGCAGCCAGTCGGCCTCTGGGCACCCAGAGCCCATCCCTTCCTTCCTTCCTTCCTTCCTTCCTTCCTTCCTTCCTTCCTTCCTTCCTTCCTTCCTTCCTTCCTTCCTTCCTTCCTTTTCTATTCTATTCTATTCTTTCTGCACCCTGAACCCTTTCTTTCTTTTTCTTTCTCTCTCTCTCTCTCTCTCTCCCTTCCTTCTCCCTCTTGCTTCCTTCCTTCCTTTCTCTTCCTTTTTCTTCCTTCCTTTTCTATTCTGTTCTTTCTTTCTGCACCCTGAGCCCTTTCTTTCTTTCTCTCTCTCCCTTGCTTCCTTTCTTTCCTCCCTTCCTCCCTCTTTCTTCCTTCCTTCCCTCCCTCTTACTTTTTTTCTTTCTTCCTCTTTCTTTCTCTTCCTTCCTTCCTTTTCTATTCTTTCTTTCTGCACCTGAACCCTTTCTCTCTTTCTCCCTCCCTTCTCCCTCTTGCTTGCTTGCTTGCTTCCTTTCTCTTCCTTTTTCTTCCTTCCTTTTCTATTCTCTTCTTTCTTTCTGCACCCTGAGCCCTTTCTTTCTCTCTCTCTCTTCCTTCCTTTCTTTCCTCCCTCCCTCCTCCTTTCTTTCTTTCTTTCTTTCTTTCTTTCTTTCTTTCTTTCTTTCTTTCTTTCTTTCTTTCTTTCTTTCCCCCTTCCTTCCCCCTTTTCCTTATTCTGTTTGGTTTTTTTCCTCTATCTCTCTCCCATTTCCTTCCTTTTCTCCTCTTTCTTTCTTTCTTTCTTTCTTTCTTTCTTTCTTTCTTTCTTTCTTTCTTTCTTTCTTTCTTTCTTTCTTTCTTTCTCTCACTCTCTGCTTAATTAACAACTCTTATAATTCCAGTAGTATAAAAACAAGGAAAACAATAAAAAACATTTAAACAAAAACACGCAAAACAAACATACCCAACAGCTGAGATACTTAGCCAATTAACAGCACATTCAGCACATTCAGTGCGGAACAGGACAACTCACTGCAGGACAATTCAACCATTCCATTTTTATTTTTTTTTACATAAAACATCGTCCGATGTTCACGTTTCGTTTTGTCCCTCTGGCATCCTTGCTTGACTGATTCTGTCTCCCTCCTTCCGCCCCTATTCGTGTAACGCTTCTCCCGTGGCAGCTTGTCCCACAGTCATAGGCTTCGTTCAACACCCCATGCTCAGGAGCCCCCCGGCTGGTTCTTAAGGCCTTGGGAAAGGCCAGCAAGGGTGGGGGGGCGGGGGGGGTGGAGCTCTCTAATCTTCGTGTCAGGATTCCAGCCATCGCCCTCATTCAGTCGTGATTCTCGAGCCAAACTTCAAAAAACTTCCAAGGATTCATGAGAGGCGACATCCTGGCCCTGCCCTGTATGAAGCCCACTCTGGGATATGTCATTTACAGTCCCCTGAGACCCTGTTTCCCCCCCTCCCACCTGGGTGTGTCATAAATCAGGTTCTCCAGTTGAGCCCCTTCACGGGCTGCGTGTCATCAAGCACCTTCTCCAATTGAATATATTCACAGGCAAAAACTCTGGTAGTTTAGTTACAATCTTTTAAAGAGAAGAGTTGGAATGTACTTTGGCTTTGCTGCACTGGTCTTCCAGATTTCCTTCCTCCCCCCCACCCCTTTTTTTTTTTTTTATTGTTGGAGACCCCTGGACTGGCCAACCATTTGACTGGAGTGGAATGCGGTCTTCTGACTTGAGCAGGGGGTTGGACTAGAAGACCTCTGGGGCCCCTTCCTTTAGGCCTTTAGGATTCTACGTTCCTCGGGTCTCGGCGACCCAACTGGTATCCCATCCAGCCCCACAGAATGAATTGATTTGATGAATGGACATTTATTACGCTCACAAATTGGCTGAAACCAATTTTGCTCACGTCGACCCCTGATAACTGCTGGGGTATTGATTTGTGTAAAGTAATACAGTGAATTTATCAGTTCAATCACCCGGCTGAAGGGCCTCCCAGAGACCCGGCCCTGGCGTAGTTGCAGACGGGCAAAATAAAAGAGAGAGGGAGAGAGAGAGAGGAAGGAAAGATAGGAAGGAAGGAAGGAAGGAAGGAAGGAAGGAAGGAAGGAAGGAAGGAAGGAAGGAAGGAAGGAAGGAAAAGATAGGAAAGAAGGAAGGAAGGAAAGAAAGATAGGAAGGAAATATAGGAAGGAAGGAAAGAAGGAAAGATAGGAAAGAAGGAAAGAAGGATAGGAAGGAAGGAAGGAAGGAAAGATAGGAAGGAAAGAAAGATAGGAAGGAAGGAAGGAAGGAAGGAAGGAAGGAAGGAAAGATAGGAAGGAAGGAAGGAAGGAAAGAAGAAAGATAGGAAGGAAGGAAGGAAGGAAAGATAGGAAAGAAGGAAGGAAGGAAAGAAAGAAAGATAGGAAGGAAAGAAAGATAGGAAGGAAGGAAGGAAGGAAAGAAAGATAGGAAGGAAAGATAGGAAGGAAGGAAGGAAGGAAGGAAAGATAGGTAAGGAAGGAAGGAAAGAAAGAAAGTTAGGAAGGAAGGAAGGAAAGAAAGATAGGAAGGAAGGAAGGAAAGAAAGATAGGAAGGAAGGAAAGAAAGATAGGAAGGAAGGAAGGAAAGAAGGAAAGATAGGAAGGAAGGAAAGAAAAAGTTAGGAAGGAAGGAAGGAAAGAAGGAAAGATAGGAAGGAAGGAAGGAAAGAAAAAGTTAGGAAGGAAGGAAGGAAAGAAAGATAGGAAGGAAGGAAGGAAGGAAAAAAGAAAAGAAAAAGGCTTTCGACCTAGGGGCCAGCCTGACCCCCCACCCCACCCCTCTTCCTCCCCTCCTGCCCTTCCAGAGCCCCCTGCAGCTGTTGAGCTGGGGAGGGGGTCCCAGCTTGTGTCGGAGCTGGCAGGGTTTTTACATTGTCCGTCTGAAGGCTGACTTGGAGTCCCTGAATATCCGGGGATGAAAAATTAATGAAGTGGCAACACAAATAGGAAGTTAAACTTCCGATATTTTTAATGCCTCGTCAGGCGGGGTTTGCTGAGCTGCTAAGTGACTCCTTTCACCTCCCGAGCCTCGGAAGCCCGAACATGTGGGCGTTTCTGCTTTCTTTGACCCTCCAAGGAGCTAGTCCTCATTGAAGAGGACAATGGTTTCAAGGGGGGAGCACCTCAAGCCTAGTGATCTTCTGCATTTTTGTTCCTTTTGGGGGGTTACTTTCTAGCCCTGATGATGTTATCTAATTGGGTAATGAAATGTCTGCGAGAAAACAGCCCAGTTCAAAGAGAGGGCCAAGAACCCCACAGTCCTTCTCCTCCTCCTCTTTCTCCTCCTCCTCTTTCTTCTCCTCCTCTTTCTTCTCCTCCTCTTTCTTCTCCTCCTCTTTCTTCTCCTCGTCCTCCTTCTTCTCTCCCTCTTTCTTCTCCTCCTTCTCCTTCTTCTCTCCCTCTTTCTTCTCCTCCTCTTTCTTCTCCTCTTCCTCCTTCTCCTCCTCTTCTCTTCTTCTCCTCTTTTTCCTCCTCCTCTTTCTTCTCCTCCTTCTCCTCCTCCTTCTTCTCTTCCTCTTTCTTCTCCTCTTCTTTCTTCTCCTCTTTCTTCTCCTTCTCCTTCTTCTCTCCCTCTTTCTTCTCCTCCTCTCCTCCTCCTCTTCCTCCTTCTCCTCCTCTTCTTTCTTCTCCTCTTTTTCCTCCTCCTCTTTCTTCTCCTCCTTCTCCTCCTCCTTCTTCTCTTCCTCTTTCTTCTCCTCTTCTTTCTTCTCCTCTTTCTTCTCCTCCTCTTTCTTCTCCCTCCTCCTCCTCCTCCTCCTTCTTCTCTTCCTCCTCCTCCTCCTCTTCTTTCTTCTCTTTCTTCTCCTCCTCTTTCTTCTCCTCCTCCCTCCTCCTCCTTCTTCTCTTCCTCTTTCTTCTCCTCCTCTTTCTTCTCCTCCTTCTCCTCCTCCTCCTTCTTCTCTCCCTCTTTCTTCTCCTCCTCTTTCTTCTCCTCCTCTTTCTTCTCCTCCTTCTTCTCTCCCTCTTTCTTCTCCTCCTCCTTTCTTCTCCTCCTCTTTCTTCTCCTCCTCTTTCTTCTCCTCCTCCTCCTTCTTCTCTCCCTCTTTCTTCTCCTCCTCTTTCTTCTCCTCCTTCTCCTCCTCCTCCTTCTTCTCTCCCTCTTTCTTCTCCTCCTCCTTCTTCTCCTCCTCTTTCTTCTCCTCCTCTTTCTTCTCCTCCTCCTCCTTCTTCTCTCCCTCTTTCTTCTCCTCCTCTTTCTTCTCCTCCTCCTCCTCTTCCTCCTTCTCCTCCTCTTCTTTCTTCTCCTCCTTCTCCCTCCTCCTTCTTCTCTTCCTCTTTCTTCTCCTCTTCTTTCTTCTCCTCTTTCTTCTCCTCCTCTTTCTTCTCCTCCTCCTCCTCCTCCTCCTCCTCCTCCTCCTCCTCCTTCTTCTCTTCCTCCTCCTCCTCCTCTCTCTTTCTTCTCTTTTCTTCTCCTCTTTCTTCTCCTCCTCCTCCTCCTCCTTCTTCTCTTCCTCTTTCTTCTCCCTCCTCTTTCTTCTCCTCCTTCTCCTCCTCCTTCTTCTCTTCCTCTTTCTTCTCCTCTTCTTTCTTCTCCTCTTTCTTCTCCTCCTCTTTCTTCTCCTCCTCCTCCTCCTCCTTCTTCTCTTCCTCCCTCCTCCTCCCTCTTCTTTCTTCTCTTTCTTCTCCTCCTCTTTCTTCTCCTCCTCCTCCTCCTCCTTCTTCTCTTCCTCTTTCTTCTCCTCTTCTTTCTTCTCCTCTTTCTTCTCCTCCTCTTTCTTCTCCTCCTCCTCCTCCTCCTTCTTCTCTTCCTCCTCTCCTCCCTCCTCTTCTTTCTTCTCTTTCTTCTCCTCCTCTTTCTTCTCCTCCTCCTCCTCCTCCTTCTTCTCTTCCTCTTTCTTCTCCTCTTCTTTCTTCTCCTCTTTCTTCTCCTCCTCTTTCTTCTCCTCCTCCTCCTCCTCCCTTCTTCTCTTCCTCCTCCTCCTCCTCTTCTTTCTTCTCTTTCTTCTCCTCCTCTTTCTTCTCCTCCTCCTCCTCCTCCTTCTTCTCTTCCTCTTTCTTCTCCTCCTCTTTCTTCTCCTCCTCCTCCTCCTCCTTCTTCTCTTCCTCCTCCTCCTCCTTCTTCTCTTCCTCCTCCTCCTCCTCTTCTTTCTTCTCTTTCTTCTCCTCCTCTTTCTTCTCCTCCTCCTCCTCCTCCTTCTTCTCTTCCTCTTTCTTCTCCTCCCCTTTCTTCTCCTCCTCCTCCTCCTCCTTCTTCTCTTCCTCTTTCTTCTCCTCCCTCTTTCTTCTCCTCCTTCTCCTCCTCCTCCTTCTTCTCTCCCTCTTTCTTCTCCTCCTCTTTCTTCTCCTCCTCTTTCTCCTCCTCCTTCTTCTCTCCCTCTTTCTTCTCCTCCTCCTTCTTCTCCTCCTCTTTCTTCTCCTCTTTCTTCTCCTCCTCCTCCTTCTTCTCTCCCTCTTTCTTCTCCTCCTCTTTCTTCTCCTCCTTCTCCTCCTCCTCCTTCTTCTCCCTCTTTCTTCTCCTCCTCTTTCTTCTCCTCCTCTTTCTCCTCCTCCTCTTTCTTCTCCTCCTTCTCCTCCTCCTTCTTCTCTTCCTCTTTCTTCTCTCTTCTTTCTTCTCCTCTTTCTTCTCCTCCTCTTTCTTCTCCTCCTCCTCCTCCTTCTTCTCTTTCTCCTCCTCCTCCTCCTCTTTCTTCTCCTCCTTCTCCTCCTCCTCCTTCTTCTCTCCCTCTTTCTTCTCCTCCTCTTTCTTCTCCTCCTCCTCCTCCTCCTCTTTCTTCTCCTCCTCTCTTTCTTTTCCTCCTCTTTCTTCTCCTCATCCTCCTCCTTCTCTTCCTCCTTTCTTCTCCTCCTCCTCCTCCTCTTGGACCAGAGGCCCTCCAAGGTCCATCCCAGTCTTCTAGCATTCTAGGATTTTTTGTGGCTTCCTCCTACACAGACTAAATGAGCAAAAACACAATTTTCAAGTGGTGGATGAGACTGATCTGTTCTCCCTCAATGAGACACACACACACACACCCTTGAATATTTTCTCCCATTCTGGGCACCACATTTAAAGAAAAGTTCAGATGAGTCTCGAGAAGGACAATTTCCTAGTTACCTGAAGGAACAAAAGCAATGAATCACCACCAGATCCTGCAGCAAAATGACTCACACCGAAATAGGAAAGCGTGTGCGTTGCCTTGTTGTTACCTGTCCACTCTTGCAAACCAAGCTAAAGAGCCAGAGATCTCTTGGCTGCTGAAAGTCCAGGTCAGCTGCTTTGACCAGCTGAGATTTTGCCACATTCTCTAAATATCTGTGGGTCTTGTTATTAGAAGACAAGCTAGAATATGTCCATGCTAAGTCCGTGGGGAGGGAGGGAAGGAAGGGAAGGAAGGAAGGAAGGAAGGAAGGGAAGGAAGGAAGGAAGGAAGGAAGGGAAGGAAGGAAGGAAGGAAGGAAGGAAGGAAGGAAGGAGGAGAAAAGTGAGAGAGACAGAAAGAAAGAAAGGAGAGGCAAAGAGGAACAGGAAGAGGGAGAAGAGAAGGAAAGGAAGGAAGGAAGGAAGGAAGGAGAAAAGTGTGAGAGAGACAGAAAGAAAGAAGGAGAGGCAAAGAGGAACAGGAAGAGGGAGAAGGAAGGAAGGAGAAAAGTGAGAAAGACAGAAGGAAAGAAGGAGAGGCAAAGAGGAACAGGAAGAGGGAGAAAGAGAAGGGGAGAAGGAAGGAAAGAAGGAAGGAAGGAGAAAAGTGTGAGAGAGACAGAAAGAAAGAAGGAGAGGCAAAGAGGAACAGGAAGAGGGAGAAAGAGAAGGGGAGAAGGAAGGAAGGAAGGAAGGAAAGGAAGGGTGGGTTCCAGTACTCCTGACTGGCTTCTCCTTTCAAGGAAAGTCACTGGGGAAGCCAGCAGGACATCGGAAGCCGCTGCTCCCGTTAATTTTTCCCCACTTTTAGTCATTCTGTTTCTCTGTTTAGATAAGAAAATTCGCTGAGATGATGACCCAACAGGACAGGGGTTATCGGTCAATATTTTTTAGCAATTAGGTCTTTACGTTTTGTTATGCTGATACTCTACATCCAGAAGTCGCTGTCCTGCCATGTTACCTCTGTGGCAGCTATTTTCCCAGACTCTGGATTACATCAGATGTTGGGCCATTTTTGAAGAAAAAAACCAGAATGAAATAAGGGCAGGACAGACAAGGTTCTGAGCTCCCAAGATAGCCTGGAGACAAAGCTCAGAGATTGAAAAGGTCACTTTCCGAGGTATCGATTAGATGAACATCGCATCTTTCTCCAGACGTGCGAAAGGCTAAAAGTATTGCAGGCGGGGGTCTCTTTGGTGCCCTCTGAGCGGACGTTTCA
>NC_141996.1:985000-992500 GCF_049901715.1 Pseudonaja textilis | reverse complement strand
TTTATCCGAAATCTGCTCTGGGCAGCTTTCCAAATCCATGCTAACCTGATTAGGTACCTCTGGGGCCCTTGGCGGCTAATCAAATTAGGCAGCCCGTAATGGCAGCCGGCACTCCGAGTGGGCAGAGAGCAGTAAAACATTGTGTATACTTAGTGATAATTATCCTGGCTGTTGTGTCATTGATTTATACGCCATTCCCCCCCCTTTTTTTTTCTTTTTTTTTTCTTTTCTTTTAAACCAGTATGCGCCCAGATATATAACAACACTCTCACCCCTCTTTTCTTTGCCTTTTTTTTCCCTTTCTCCCTCTTTTTCCACGGGCAGCCATCCGGAGAAAGGAAAACGGGTGGTACGACGAAGAGCACCCGCTGGTCTTCCTCTTCCTGGGATCTTCGGGAATAGGTAACGCTGCTTTTCCTTCCTCTTCCTCACCCCCCCCATCCGAGAAAGGAGACCCGGCTGAGGAGGAGACGCTCCGGGGCCTTTGCTGTACGGTGCTTCCAGGGGGATCGACGAGGAAAAACGGGGGGGGGAAAGGAAGCCCCCGAGATCTCAACACAGCCCTGAGCTGGGTTGGGTCCTTGCAGGCGCCTCAGAATAACCCACGTTACGTGACGCTTCGTGAGGTGAAGGTGGTTTGGGTCATGAAACGTCGGCGAGAAAACAAGCCCGCTCAGAGGGCCCCAAAGTCAAGTCTTCTCCCCCCACCTCCTATCCATAATTCCCATACCCTTGTAGCACTGATGATGTTACCTGGTTGGGTCATGAAAGGTCTGCCAGAAGATCATCAGGCTCAGAGGACACCGAGAACCCCGTCGTCCTCGTCCTCTCTGCAAACTCCGTTCCAGCACTGATAATGTTACCTAGTTGGATGATGAGATGCCTGCGAGAAAACAACCAACCTCAGAGAGCACAAAGGACCCCACAGTCGTCGTCCTCTTCGTCCCCCTCCTCCTCCTGTCCCCAGACCCCATTCCCCTGTGGCACTGATAATGTTACCTAGATGGGTCCTGAAACGTCTGCGAGAAAACAGCCCAGCTCAGAGAGCACCAAGGACCCCACAGTTCTCCTCCTCCTCCTCCTCCTCCTCCTCCTCCTCCTCTCCTCCTCCTCCTCCCCACATCTCCCACACCCTCTAGCACTGATGATGTTCTCTAGTTTGGTCGTGAAACGTCTTCAAGTAAACCAACAAGTCCAGAGAGCACCAAGGGCCCCCTCGTTTCTTAGCTACAAAGGTTTTCTTTTATTGACCTCAAACACCCTTCGGCCATACATTTTTACATGTTATTATTGGTGAGAAGAATTGATAAGGCCACCCACCCACTCCTGGTAACCCCACAAGGCTCACGGAAGTAAAAAACCCTCCACCCACCCAACCCCAGTGACAACAGACCAAATCTTTGGTGGGCTCCACATCTGCACTGCCACTCAAGGGTGGGTGGGGCCTCGTCTCTCCCGGAGGCTACCTGAGTTTAACCTGGAGATGGTTGTCGACGGGACGGTGAAAAAAAAAATCCCTCGGGGTGAGAGGGATTAAACCAATGTTGGTTTAAGGCAGAGGTGTCCAACCTTGGCCCCTCTTAAGACTTGGGGACTTCCAGAATTCCTCAGCCCCCTGCCAAGGTTGAGAGTCACTGGCCTCGATCACACACACACACACACCTCTCGGTTTCTAATTCCATGAATCCAGATTGCAGAAAGTGGATCCTCCTGAGGAGCCAAGAAATCCAAATTAATCCAGTTGGAGCAGGATAAAACAGGATAAAACAGATATATTAGCCTCCCTCAGGAAGCCCTACCTACAGAATCCATGCAGTCCTGGACTTACAGCCACAGCCGAGCCCAAAATTTCCATCGCTAAGCAAAGGCAGTTGTTAAGTGAGTTGCGTCCCGTTTTACGACCTCTCGCCATAGTTGTTAAATGAATCTGACTTGACTTGTCAGAATGTCACAAAAAGGATCGTATGACCCCTGGGACACTGAGGGTGCTGGAAAAAACCCAATAGCAGCAACAACAACAAAAATCTCAAGAATTCATCATTTTATGGTTTTTAATTTTTATAGTTTTAGGATTGGAAGCCTTCCAGAGTTCCTTGGTTGAATTGGGAAGCTATACAAATAATAAAAGAAAAATTTAAAAAATAGAAAAAGAAATTCCCTGATGTTTCCCTCTGGAGGTCTCATCATACATTTTTTTGATAGATTGTTAATTTCTGGGGGTTTTTTTTTCTGAATTGTTCTAATATTACCTATTTGCACGTCGTTGTTTATAGGCTGCTCAGGGTCAAATAACTACAGTAGAAAGGAAAAAAACACACCTCATAATCCACAAATAGTAAATAAATCTCAAAGGTGCTTTCACCTTTGGGACAACTGCCAGAATATCAGCTATTTGCAGAGATAACACCTGGCCAGGAACAGCGCTCCAACTCTCGTGAGCCGCCCTGCCTGTTGGTACATATCAAAATAGATTTGTTTTGCAGTATACATTTTGAATTATTAATCGTCTCGTGCCTAGACTTTTATGACCAGGGTTGCATATAAATCCAGTTCTCAAAGAATATTGGGCTTCCTGGCATTCACTGCTCCTTGTCTCAAGGCCCTCGCAGTACGGAAAGCTGCTTCTTAAACCAGCATTCCTGGCCTGATCCGTTTGCGACCTTCTCGGCTAGTTTCCAACAAGCAAAAGTCAGTGGGAGAAATCCTGCGATTCTCTTAATCGGCAGCGGTTGGTTTAACAACCCTGGGGGCGGGGGAAAAGGTCATAAAATGAGGTACAACTGCCTTGCTTAGCGATGAAAACTCTAAAAATAGCAACAGGATAAAAGAATTGGAAGGGACTTGGAGGTCATCTAGTCCAACCCCCTGCTCAGGCAGGAGACCCTATACCATTCTGGACAAATGGCTGTCCAATCTCTTCCAGTGTTGCAGCGCCCACAGCTTCTGGTGGCAAGTTGTTCCGCTGGTTAATCGTTCTAACTGTCAGGAAATTCCTCCTTAATTCCAAGTTGCTTCCACTCCTTGTTTAGTTTCCATCCGTTGTTTCCTCTCCTGCCTTTCAGGGGCTTTGGGAAAATAGCTTGACCCTCTTCTTTGGGGCAGCCCCTTGTTAAGACTTTTGAAGCATTAATTCAGAGCCAGAAAAATAAACCCAGATGGCTGATGCTTCCATTTCACATCTTTATAAACATAAGTAGATTTTACAAACCAGTTGTAGATTTCTCCAACGTGGAGCAAACTCAACATGTGGCAAGTTCAGAGCAGAGCCCCAGTCTTCAGCAAGCAAGCAAGCTAGTTCCCTCTTCAGTAGACAGACTCAGAGCTTAACGTAGCTGCAGAGCTTAACATAGAGCCACACCTTGGCTGCTTCTAGTTTCAGTTTCCAAACAGTCTTCATTGGCTGATGTAGTTGCCAAGTTCTACTCCAGTTCATGAATATACTCTGACACCCCTCAAATACTGGGATGCTGCTATCATGTCACCCCTAGTTCTTCTTTTCTCTAGACAGGTCATAATCCAATTCCTGCAATCGTTTTCCATATGTTTTAGTCTCCGGGCCTTTAATCCTCTTCCTTGCTCTTCTCCACACTCTTTCCAAAACCTCAACGTTGGTTTTTTTTTTTAATATATCGTGGCAACCACTATCTAAACGTGGTAGACTTTCACCAGCAGCAGGCTATGGTGCTGTGGTTGCCACAGGTGTGCTATGCCCTCAACAGTTAGGGACACATAACCCAATCGTGGTCGTGAGCCGAGGGCCACCTGTATTTTGTAGTGTACCTGGGAGCCTTCCTCCTCTTCACACCTCCTGCTCTTGCCTCCTGAACAGGTAAAACTGAGCTGGCCAAGCAGACCGCCAAGTACCTGCACAAAGACGTCAAAAAGGTAAGATCCCATTGTTGGAACAACAGCCCAGGTGGGCGTGGTGTGCAGGCCCAGGAGAAGACGGGTCAGGCTGATCGCGGGTAGCATCGGAGTCTCCAACCTTGGCCTCTTTTAGGACTTGCGGACTTCAACTCCCAGAATCCCTTTGGCTGGCTGAGGAATCCTGAGAGTTGAAGTCCACCGATCTTCAAAGCGGCCAAGATTGGGTGCAGCTGCCAGAGACCGTTCAGGGCAGCCATATAAATAGTCCTTATCTCACAGCCACTTGCTTAACGACAACGTTACAATAGACCCCTCCAGCCCCCAAACCCAGTTTTGAAGTTGTGATGATTGCACCTCCCCTACCTACACCCATAAGCGGCCTCCCTGCATGGCTATTCCAGCTGTTCCTGACGTCCCTCGGTCAGGTTTGTCATCCTTTCTGGGTTCCAGGTGTCCCTGTCAGTCATGTTCCTGCAGGTGGGAGAAGATAGGTAGGCCTTGTCCATTGGAGGACCTGAATTACCTGAGAACCAGGTGTTTTCAGCTATTGCCAGGCTGCAAAATCCAGGCGTCCTTCGAGAGCAAAGGAGCTTCGCTTTTCCTTCGGTGAAGCCTCTCCTCTCTGCGAGCAAACGGGTGCTTTTCCCGCGAGGAATAGAACCTACGCATCCCCCAGAAGCCTTATTTCACTTCCACAGACGTCGGCGGGTTTAATTGAGCTGGCGTTTCATTCTGCTCGTAATTTAAATTCTTTCTTTGTGGAGGAGAGATGCCATATAGCCCTTGGTATATTTGCAAACATTTCAATAGTTTTAATACTCTGCTGTTCCGTTCCACAAATTAGTTTCGAATTTCCTTTTTTTTAATCACTCCCTCCCCCAAAAAAGGAAGAAAGCAAACTGAATCACAGGGATTCCCAAGACACACAACTAATTTTCCATTTTCAGCGCTAAAAATTCCATCTTCCACCTTACTGTAGGTTTTATTGTTGAATACAGAGGTCTCCAAACTTGGCCACTTTAAGACTTGCGGACTTCAACTCCCAGAATCCCTTTGGCTGGCTGAGGAATCCTGGGAGTTGAAGTCCACCGATCTTCAAAGCGGCCAGAGACTGTTCCGGGCAGCCATATAAATAGTCCTTATCTTACAGCCACTTGCTTAACGACAAAGTTACAATAGACCGCTCCAGCCCCAAAACCCCAGTTTTGAAGTTGTGATGACTGCACTAAATTTCCATTTTCAGGGCTAAAATTCCATCTTCCACCTTAGTGTAGGTTTTATTGTTGAATAGAGAGGTCTCCAAACTTGGCCACTTTAAGACTTGTGGACTTCAACTCCCAGCTATGCTGGCTGGAGAATTCTGGGAGTTGAAGTCCACAAGTCTTAAAGTGGCCAAGTTTGGGGATCCCTGGTTTAATAATCCTGCTTTAATTTTGTATACATCAAAAGTGGGATATACACACAGGTCACAAGCGCAACTGGGACCCGGATTCCTGTTGTTAAGCCAGGCAGTTGCTAAGGGGAAGTCGTGCCCAATTTTGCAACAGCTGTGAAGTCCATCAAAATAGGATTCCCTTCGTTTTCGGTGGATCTGGCTTAACATTTCAGGGGAAGGCATCGAATCGGTGGCCGTTCTTTAGACCAGTCCCCGTGTCCGGTGTAAGCAGGAGGGCGTGAGTCATGGGTCCCTCAAAGAGGCCGGCAAAATGTTACCCCAAACATTGTGTAGCGGCCGCTCCCTCTCTTAAAAGGTCTTGAGAAACGTCCGACCGCATCTCTAATTCCCCTTTGCTTCTTACCTCTCTGCAGGGCTTCATCCGCTTGGACATGTCGGAATTTCAGGAGAGACACGAGGTGAGGAGGAAGAGGAGGAGGAGGAGAAAGAGGAAGGGGGAGGAGGAGGAGAAAGGAGGGAGGAGGAGGAGGAGAAAGAGGAGGAGGAGGAGGAGGAGGAGGAGAATGACAACTGTGGGTCCTTGGTGCTCTCTGAGTTTGGTGGTTTTCTTGTAGGCCTTTCATGACCCAACTAGGGAACATCAAGAGGAGGAGGAGGAGGAGGACAACCGGGGTCCCTGGTGCTCTCTGAGCTTGGTGGCTTTCTTGCAGACGTTTCAGGGCCCAACTAGGGAAGATCATCAGTGCTAGGAGGGAGTAGAGGATGAAGCTGTGGGTGAAGGAGGTCTTTCCATTGTCTCCGTAGCGCTTTCCTTCCTTGGCCCCTCTCCCCAGTCTTGCCAGATACCCAAAAAGGTTGTGTACAGATTGAGCCACACAAACCACGTTTCTCAGCCTCACCTCCCCAGGAGAAATGTGTATGATTTGGGATCACAGCTGGTGTGGTTGGATTCTTTCTATTCCAACTACGGCTAACTCCTCCACAGGTTGTGGTCCTCTTTCTTGGCGGGGGAGAGGGGTTGAGGGGGGAGAGCTTGCTTTGAACCCCAGAAGGCTTGATGATCTAACTCCAGGGTTGGGGTGTCTCTTGCAGGTGGCCAAGTTCATTGGCTCTCCCCCAGGCTACATTGGCCATGATGAAGGGGGCCAGCTCACCAAGAAGCTGAAGCAGTGCCCCAACGCCGTGGTCCTCTTCGATGAGGTGGACAAGGCCCACCCCGATGTCCTGACCATCATGCTTCAGCTCTTCGACGAAGTAAGAACAGGCTCCTTGGGGGTTCTCCTGGGTTCCAGGTCATTCGTTTGTTCTTTCCCTCTGGGTTCTTGGTCACTCATTCTTTGGTTCTGGGTTCCAGGTCCTTCAGTCGTGTTTTTTTGTTCTGGGTTCCAGGTCATTCATTTGTCCAAGTTCCAGATCTTTCTTTTCTTCTGGGTTCTTGGTCATTCATTCATTTGTTCTAGGTTCCAGGTCCTTCAATCATTCTTTTGTTTTGGGTTCCAGATCATTCAGTCTTTTTTTTGTTGTTCTGGATTCCAGGTCATTCATTTGTCCTGGGTTCCAGGTCTTTCTTTTGTTCTGGGTTCTTGGTCATTCATTCGTCTAAGGTTCCAGGTCCTTCAGTCATTCTTTTGTTCTGGGTTCCAGGTCATTCATTTGTCCAAATTCCAGATCTTTCTTTTCTTCTGGGTTCTTGGCCATTCATTCATTTGTTCTAGGTTCTAGGTCCTTCAATCATTCTTTGCTTTAGGTTCCAGGTCATTCTTTTGTCCTAGGTTCCAGGTCTTTTCTTCTGGGTTCCAGGTCATTCAGTCATTTTTTTTGTTCTGGATTCCAGGTCATTCATTTGTCCTAGGTTCCAGGTCATTCAGTCATTTTTTGGGGTTCTGGATTCCAGGTCATTCTTTTGTCTTAGGTTCCAGGTCTTTCTTTTCTTCTGGGTTCTTGGTCATTCATTCATCTAAGGTTCCCGGTCCTTCGGTCATTCTTTTGTTCTGGGTTCCAGGTCCTTCACTCCTTCATTCGTGGCTGCCCATCTCACTGCAGGGACTCTGGGTAGCCTACAGATTTAAACCAAACAGGTTCTTATGCATCCGTCCGCCACTTGGACTCCGTCCGGCCTCCTCTCTGACTTCCGGTGGAGTTGGGTCAGGCTGGGGGGGGGGGGGATGGTCCCCAGGCCATTTATTCATTGGACCTTGGGGACTTCAGGTAGCTCTGTCAGCCTGTCCTCCAAACCC